>NW_011934204.1:257363-260914 GCF_000733215.1 Auxenochlorella protothecoides
AGACACACACAAACCCCCCACCCCCCAACACACACACTCGCATCCACAGAGGCTTCTTCACATGGACCTGGCGCCGCCCGTGGAGTGGCTGCGCCGGCCGCGCATGGTGCTGCTGGATGCGGGGATGGCCATGAGCCTGTCGCCCAAGGACCACACCAACATGTGCGGGCTGTTCGACGCCTTCTCGCGCCTGGACGGCAGCAGCGTGGCGGACTGGGTGCTGCGCTTCTCCGGCGAGGCGCAGACCTGCCCCGACCCCGCCGCCTTCCGCGCGGACCTGGGCGCGCGCATGGAGGAGGCGCGCACCGCGCGGCGCCTGGGCGCAGGGTCCGAGGCCGACGGCGCGGAGGAGCTGGCGGTGGTGCTGGACATGTGCCGCCAGCATGCGGTGAGCCTGCCGGGGCACATCTGCGCCACGGTGGTCACCACCCTGGTGCTGGAGGGGTGGAGCCACTCGCTGGACCCGCGCCACTCCACGCTGGCCGAGGTGCGGCGGCTGCTGGCCGCAAAGCGCGGCGGGCTGCTGGCCTGGCTGGCCACCGTGGCCGACTCGGAGATGCTGGAGCGTGTGCCCACCTTCGACGACCCGCTGGCCACCTCCCGCTTCGACCTGGCGCGCGTCATGTCCTGGAGGGCGTAGCGCGCGCGGCGGGGCGGTGGCGCGGGGCGCGGGGGAGTCGCGGAGCTGCCCTGCTGGGCAGGGGGGCCGGCGGCCGGCGGCGCCGGGGTGGTACTCGCTGCACGTGGCTTGAGGGCTCGCAACCGCCCTCGTACCCAGGAGCAAGCCGGAAAGGACTGGTGAACCTCGAGAGACAGACTCTCCGCCGACCAATGCAAGGAAACGTCGCCGCGCCACTACGATGCATGCGCACCGCCCTGCCGGAGGCGGCTGCGCGCAGCTGGCCACCCCTTCCCTCGCGCTCCGCTGTCTCCCCAGTGCAAATATTATGTCTCCTCTGTGCGAAATGCCAGTGCACATGCTGCACGGCCCCTCCTACCCCATGCCAGTGATCAGCCATGCCTCCCCCTGGCTACCACGTTCCATATACAGTGCTTGCCATAGACCCCCTGTTCCCCCGAATTCCTGCTCCCTGCCCCTTCTGGCGCATCTGTCATGCGCTGAAGTTGTCGCTCACTGGAGTGTTTTTGTAGCATTGACGTCCCAGAGCGGGCAGGATGAGGCGGCCGAGGAGGACCCCCCCTGACTCACCCCTGGACAAGCTCGAATATTACTCATCGGCGCCCCCCGGGGCCACTCGACCCCGGGGTCAGTGCGGCAGGAGCGTACAGGAGGGCGTCCCTGCTCATGACGTCCCGTGAACCTGAAGGCGCCCCTCTTTTTCTGGATCTCGTCGAGGCGCAACTCGGCTTCTCAGGAATTGGACGGGGCAGGTGTTCCCTGTTCGCAAGGTGCGCCCCAGTGTGGCAGCTTGGTGCAGGACACCTCGGGGTTGATGACAGGGGGACTGTCCGGCTCGGGAGGGGGTGCGATGCCTTGAAGGAGTGTGCTGGGCAACAGATCCCTTGCACCCTGGGGGCGCTGGGTCGTAGGGTTGCACACGGGCAAGTGGTTGCCCCGTCCCTTCCCCGCCCTCCCGCTGCGCCTGGCGTCAGCGCCGCGGTCCCCTGGCTCGACGCAGTCACCTTACGCCTGATCACACGGCATGTTTGCATGGCTACTATGTGCCCGGCTTCGCCCTCCGGGTTCGCCCTGCCCCCGGTCCTGCCTCGCATGCCCGCTGCCCAAGCCGACGCGCGGTCGCCCTTCCCCCTTGCAGTCAGGATGCTGTCTTCCCAGGCCTACCAGCAGGCCGGCCTCGCCGGTCTGATGAAGAACAGCCGTGCCCCCGCGGCCACCGGCCCCTTCATCCCCGCCCCTGCGTGAGTACATGAGGGTGGAAGGGACACTGGGGTTTGGGGTGTGCACCTGCATGAAGCCTGTCTCCAATGGTATCCGCCACGTCCTTTTGTCCCAAAATTATCCGTATCGCACTTGCCAGCTGGGTGTGTTTGGGTTGAGGAGGGGCCCTGGTGGCTGCTTTGTCCACCCGCCCCGCCCCGCCCCACCCCGCCCCGCCCCGCCCCGCCCCCCGCTCGTCTGTGAACTCAAACTTCCCCCCAAACCACCAAATCGCAGTGAGAGCAACGCGTGGGCCTTCCTGGCCGACCTGGCTGCGGGCGGCACCGCCGGCGCGGTGTCCAAGACCATCGTGGCCCCCATCGAGCGTGTGAAGCTGCTGCTGCAGACCCAGGACTCCAACCCGCGCATCAAGTCGGGCGAGATCCCACGCTACACGGGCATCGCCAACTGCTTCACCCGCGTGGCCGCGGAGCAGGGCATCGCCTCCTTCTGGCGTGGCAACCTGGCCAACGTGGTGCGCTACTTCCCCACCCAGGCCTTTAACTTTGCGTTCAAGGACACCATCAAGGGCCTGTTCCCGCGCTACTCCCCCAAGGCCGACTTCTGGAAGTTCTTCGCCACCAACCTGGCCTCCGGCGGCCTGGCTGGCGCCGGCTCCCTGCTCATCGTCTACCCCCTGGACTTTGCGCGCACGCGCCTCGCCGCCGATGTCGGCTCTGGCGGCAACCGCGAGTTCACGGGCCTCATCGACTGCCTGTCCAAGACCGCCAAGCGCGCCGGGCCCATCGGCCTCTACCAGGGCTTTGGCGTGTCGGTGCAGGGCATCGTGGTCTACCGCGGCGCCTACTTCGGCCTGTACGACACCGCCAAGGGCGCGGTGTTCGAGGACGAGCGCAACGCCTCCTTCCTGGGCAAGTGGGCCATCGCCCAGGCCGTCACCGCCGCCGCCGGCGTGCTGTCCTACCCCTTCGACACCGTGCGCCGCAGGCTGATGATGCAGTCCGGCGGCGAGCGCGTGTACAACGGCACCCTGGACTGCTGGCGCAAGATCGCCGCGCAGGAGGGCTCCTCCGCCTTCTTCAAGGGCGCGCTGTCCAACGTCCTGCGCGGCGCCGGCGGCGCATTCGTCCTGGTCCTGTACGACGAGATCAAGAAGCTGATCAACCCCAACGCCGCCCCCTCCTCCGAGTGAGCGGACGGGCCGGAGGCGCGGTGGGGGCGCGCGGCACGCCGGGGTCGAGACCCCAGGCACCCCCGACCGGAGGCGCGGCGCGCGCCCGCACCCCTCCCGCCCACGCCGCCCCCTCCCCCTGTGGATCCCCGCCTGTCACCCTGTCTGTGGTGTGAACACTGCTGCCAGCTGTCAAATCGTAGGGATGTGGTGCAGGAAGCGCATGGGGAGGGCCAGGGGTGCACGTCAGCCACGAACAGTGTCGCATGGGGGAGGGGGGTGCGCCAGGCAGCGGAGCACGGGGCGACGGGGAAAAAGAAAGTTCGCTGCTGCGGGGAGGAATTGAGACGCAAGGTGCTGAGGCCCCACGCTGCATCCGTAGCGCACGTGAAGCATCGGCGCCAACCCCACCCTCACTCCGGCCGGGCGTGGCTTGGCGCGGCGAGAGAGGCCTGGGACGCGGTCTCCGGCAGCGTGGCGGCGCGGCGCTCGGCCCAGCGCCTCGCCGCTGGCGGCACG
>NW_011934204.1:262029-263950 GCF_000733215.1 Auxenochlorella protothecoides
CGCCCACGCCGGAGAGCATGGCGCCCACGGCGGCCGAGGTGCAGACCACCACCGTCGCGCCGTCCTTCAAGCCCAGGGTCTGCAGCGCGAAGCCGGTGGAGGAGAGCGCCAGCGAGGCGGCCAGCCCCAGCGCGGCAGCCGCCGGTCCCCAGGCGGCCGCCAGCGTGAAGCCTGCTCGAGGGAAGGGGGTGTGTACAGGGGGGATGTTGCGGCGATGCACCGATGCCCGCGTCAAGGGTCTGGCCCGGTGTGTGCTGGGATCGAGGGGGGTGTGGAGGTGCCATGCAACGAGGCTGCTCAGCTTTGTTCCACAAGCGGGGGAGTGGGGCATCCACCCGGGCCAGGCACGGGGGGGCCACTGACGCTGGGCTGCACCGAATATCAGGGCGTGCCCATCTCCACAACCCCCCTCCCAAACACAGAAACAATCCTCGTCCGCGGCACGCCTGATCCCTCGCACCCGTCTTGCAAGCCCCCGCGGACAGACCGAAGCATGCCCCGGCCTGCAGGCCCAGGGCCGCGCCGGTGGGCCGGGCGCGGCGGCCCTTGGCGCCCTGGGCCTGGCGGGCGGGCGCGGCCAGCATGACCGCCAGCATGGCGGCCATGCCGCCCAGCACGCCCAGCATGCGCAGGGGGGATGGGGCGTCGGCGCCTGGGCCCCCCGCCTCGCCCCCAGAGGTGGCCCCCAGCACCAGGGTGCCGGCCGCGGCCAGGGCCGCCGCCGCCCAGTCCCAGCGGGACAGGCGCTCCCCAAGCACGGCGTGGGAGTAGAGGCTGAGCCCCACCAGGCCCACTCCCGACACGGGCTGGACCACGGAGACAGGGGCCAGGGCGAAGGCGGCCACCTGGATGACGCCCCCGGCGACGTCCGTGGCGACCCCGGCCAGCCAGGTGGGGCAGGCCAGGTACTGGCGCAGGACCTTGGGGTCCCTGGAAAACCGAGGCAGGCCCAGGGTAGCCTGTTTTTGCAGGGCCTTCCCAATGGAGGATGCGGTGGAGGCCACCACCGTTATCAGGATGGCGAGCCACAGCATGGCGCAGGCCCCGGGCCCCGCCGAGGCTCACCCCGGGGCAATCACGAAATCATGCCTGGAGCAAGGGTGGTCGTGTGTGGGTATGGAGCATCTCCACTCGTCCCTGCGGACGTACATCTGCGGGGACCATGTGCGCGCGTTGTGAAATTTGTACTCATTCCAACCGACAGATAGGCCCGCGGCAAGGAGGATGCATGGAGCGACCGAAGCACTGCCTATGGAGTGAACTGGTCTCGTAGACGGGAGGATTATAGCTAGGTTCATTCCCTGCAGCCGAGTCATGGTCTATCTACGGTAGATCCTCCTGATGGTAGGTTTGGGTGTCAGCCTTGCCGCTGTCATTTTACAGATGGTAAGATACTGCATTGCAGACAACGAAGAGATCACCCTGACGCAAGGAGGCTCCGCGTGTTACAAGGGGAACGGCCAGAAGTTCCAAGTCTCTTCTTTGGCGACATCCATCCGCAAAGAGAGTGTTACAGGAGATTCTCCTCATGCAACATAAAAGATGTACTCCTGGGATGTGAGGGATACATCCGTGCCTGTGGGGTCAACTTCAAAATGCCATGATTGATCGTCGCTAAGTGTATAAGACTTTTCTGTGATGTATGTGGTGTCGTGGGAACCAGACCAATCCCAATGGTACTGCTCAACGCCACTCAAGAAGGCCTTGACAGTGCCAGACGTGTAGTTTGGGATGCTGACTACAAATGTGATGAATCCCGTACTACTGTCTCAAGAGATGCTGGCTTCGGGGAGGGCGGGCGGTGGAGGGCTGGGAGGGGGTGAGGGGGACGAGAAGGGGGAGGGGTGGCGGCGGGCTGGGAAGGAGGAGGAGGCGAGGTGGTGGGCTGGGGAGGGGGTGGAGGATGGTGGCGGGCGTGGGT
>NW_011934204.1:265176-283092 GCF_000733215.1 Auxenochlorella protothecoides
TCCTGGGAGGGGTTGACCTCGGCGGCGGGCTGGGAGGGGGTGAAGTCTTGAGTGTAGGACTAGGCAGGGAAGGAGACACTCTGCTTGGTGGCGGGGTTGACAGCAATGCTGTCTGAGATGGGGACCGCTGCATGGGAGGAGGAGGAGACTTCCTGACAGGTGGGGGAGGCGGCGGCGGCGGCAGCAGTTTCTTGATGGGCGGGGGCGGCATATGTTTGGGTGGAGGTGGTGAAGAGTTGTAATTTCTGAAGGCATGTCGCCTGAGCTCTAACACGCTGCACGGGTTCCCTTCTCCCTTCCGGACTCCAACCGCATTATTGCAACGGAGATTGTATCCTGTGTTTTTGTCGCCCCAGTTGTAGTTACCCTTGTTGGAGTTACCTGTGAAGTGTAGGCCAGTGGAGATGGTTGAGGAAGGACGGTAGTGATTCCATCGCTTCAGACCCTCTACATCCAGTCACCATCTTCCGCTATCCAGCTCACCGATGTTATGGTCGCCAACATTGTTGCTGCCAAAGTTATCTTTGCCCTTGTTGCCTGATCCAATGTTGCCATGTAAATCTGCTGTGCAGGCCATTTGTCCTGCCCTCAGGCGCTCCACACCCACCAGGATCTCTGTTGAGCGAGCCGTATTGACTGTGAAGGGGCTCATGTTGATGGCGTCGACAGACAGTCCAAGGATATGGAGGGTACTCGTCCTGATAGAGCCCTGCTTGCTGTAGCCCAGCTCCCTGTGACGACAAATAGCGACATGGATGAGGCCGAGGTGGAACGCAGAAAGCAATCCTTCCTTTTGGTTTGCAGGACACCAGCCCACAGCCACAGGCGTTGCCCGTTGTACCCCCCAGGATCTCACCTACAGAACGGTCCAGCGCTCGTGGCAGTAAGAACGGAGACATGCGCTCCGTATCTGCAGTGTTGACATTAGAAACGGTGCTCAGTGAGCAAGCGATCCGGACTGGAAGCTGCAGGCGGAGCTGCCCCCGTGTAGTGCACAGCAATCGCAACTCGATGGATAGGTTCACACTGAATGTGAGAAAAACATGTTTAAGTACTCACATGGCGGCTGGAAGGCAGTAGAACGTGGACGTGCATGGCCCCTGGCATATGAGAGGTGGGGTCGATGGATGGTGAAGGGTGGGCCTCGCGGACGTGCATTTGACCCTTACTCTCGAGTGACCCACATACCACAAGGTGAAGTAATTACCTTGCTTGCAACAGCGAGGCTTAGAAGGCAGAGAGCTATACCCACACAGGACGACAGCCCGGAAGTCCGCATAGCGCTGCTGCTGGCGGGGGGGGACGACGCGCAGCTATATTCTGTGACCTGAAGAGGCGAGGTTCCGCTGAGCGTGTGAGATGATGTTTTGGAACATGTGACTTTCAAGTCGTGTACAGGGTGTCATGACCCCCTCCACTTGCGTGCACGAGGGTGCCATTACCCCTCCGGAGACCGGAGACCGGTGCGGGTCTTAGAATGATCAACCGGACTGAGGTCACCTTAGTTCAGGCAATGTTCTCCGAGACCGGGAGATTCACGGAGCTCAGGACCCCGCCACATGACGCAAACTTCCCATAAACCAAACAAATGATACTATTCGCCGCTTCAGTGGCCAGGGCGGAGGGGGCGGCCATCATTCCGCCAACAGCATTTGCTTTTCATGGCTGAATGGGCATGCCATCTATCAGCACGTTACATACTCTTCTGTAAAACATAAGACACCCGTCGCGATGCCGACTTCAGAGGCGACAGTCCGCAGTCGGCGCACATCGAGTGCTGCCTCCTGGACATCATCCGGCCCTAGGAGGCCGAAGAAACATCCCTTCTCAGGGCACAGGTGGACTCCCGACAACCGTCGCCGCCCGAACGCTGGTCCGCCTTGCAGATATGAATCTGAATACATAGCAGGTACACGGTCACTTTGGCATGTAACTCCCTAGTAAATTAGTCCAGCACCTTTTGCCACCCCCCCCTTAAGACATGTGTAGATGCGGCATGCTCTTCGCTCAACATTTCCAACTGTAAAAGGATGGCCTCAGCCAACCGTGCAGGTAGCACTGGAAGCACAGCTTCCGCCAGGACTTTGCACGATGCACATCCCTCCTCAAGCACTCCTATATCCTATTTTTGGTCAGATTCTCGCCGCCAGCCTCAGGAGCTGCTCGTCGATCTCTGGGGCGCCCTCGAGAGGTAGGGGCGGGCCACCAGGGATGCTCAGCGGCGACAGTGGTGTCACGGCGTCGTCAATGATTTGCAGGGCGGTGGCACTGTCCAGGATCTGGGTCTCGATTTTCTATGGTTGACGTGGTCTAGGAGGCAAGGTGGTGTGATAAGTTCGACATGTAACACCGGTGTCCAGCTGCGGCTCTTGGTAGAGCTGGCCTTGGATGCCACGCTGAGCTCTGTGCGTGGAAGGTTGGGCACAACCACAGATCGGTATGGGTTAGCGATGACGATGTCAGTCTTTGATCATGATTCGTGGACACCGATGGCAGCCTATTGCAAGTGTCTCTACGATGCGCAGCTCACTTCATTTCGGTGCACTCCCTATTGCCTCTTGCATAGCTGCACGCATGCAGGCAAGGCCTTCATCTGAGGAGCCGATCTCGTGGCCCCGGGAGATCCGCACGTGGGTGTCAGCAAGGTACGGGAACTTTGTGCAACAGGAGCTGTTGCCTTGTCTAGACAAGGCTGAGGACCAAGCAGCCACATATCATACTAGCATCCACCCTGTGGAGCTCTGCGATGGGATGGTTCTACGACCCCACCTGCCAGGTGGGGGCATTGGGGTATGCTGAAACGATGCCCATGCAATCACAAGTGATTGCAGCAACTCTCCAGCACACACTTGCATCCTTCAAAGCCCCGGTCCCTCCCAGATGGGTCAGCATGAGCCTGACATAGTATGTTGAGCATTGTGGAGCTGTATGATGACGATGGTGAGTGCTCGGGATACGGGCTTGGCGGATGTAATGAGGATCCCAAGACAGCTTTAATCCTAAAATTCTCCCCGGATTGCCCATGTGAGGGACCTCGAATGACAAGGTCAAGGACAGAGAAGGGCGACCCGAACATGTGAATCAATCTGGATCTGGCAGTTGTTCCTTCTTCTCGGTCTGACTACGCGTTAACGCATGTCTCCCCCGGAATCTGAAGAGTTTCTGGATGGTTTAAATCCTGGTCACAGTCCATTCATAAATTTTCGCATTTTCTTTTCTGTTTCCGTGTAGATTGCATTGGCCATGCACAGATGCACTCTGGAGCCCTAAATTTCACGCTTCTCTTTCGACTCAGCTCCGTGCTGACCGTCTGGGGTTCTGACGCTTTCACCCACCAGTTGTCTTCGCTCCTCTTGTTTCATGACACACTGCTCGCCTGTGAGGTTTCGATTCCCTGGCGCAGATGTTCTGAGCCCAGCAGGGCGGGACCAGCATTGTCGATGCAGGTAATTGGTGTGATCTCCTAGCAGGGGAGGTTAAACACGGGCACCCGCCTGGTCCCTGGGTTGAGCTTTCAAGTGCTTGCGCCGAGTCTGCAGGGTGGTGTTGGTAAGCGAATTTCGCACTTCCAGACTGTGCGGTGTCTGCCACATCGCCCTGCAGCCCCACAAGCATTGGCAGGAGGGGAAGGATGGTGAGATGGCATTGAAGAACGAATGGGGAATAAGGGGTGCTTGAAATCCCACAACAATGCATGTGTGGTTGATTGAGACGTGAACGCAGCACTCAGCATACTGCTGCCCTGCCTGATTACCACCGGGAGCCCTGCCCATAGTGGGCACCCCACCCCCCCCCTCTCCTGTGCTACCCCACACTCACCCCACCCCTTTGGTGATCCCTCGTGGGCTACACCGCGCAAACTCACCTCATCCAAATCTGAACAGTGTATGCAGCCGCTCCTGATTCTTGGTGATACAGACATCCTCTCATTGGAAGAGATGAATCCCTGGAAGTTCGAAGTCGGCTGCACCCACTTGCCACCTCTGAATGATGGACAAGCGCAGTGTAGCCCCAAATGGGGCTACAACGGGAAGAGGAGGAGGGGGGCCATGGATAACACAGGAGCAGGGGAGGGAGGGTGGCCACCAAAGGGTAAAGGGCGGGGCTTCATGGCCATGATCAGGCCAGGCAGGAGTACAGTGGGTGCTGCGTAGACCTCGGTCGATTACCCATACATTGCAGTGGGAATTGAGACACCGCTTGCACCACCCATCGACTCTTCAGCACCAGCACTCCATCCCTCCCCTCCCTCCAGTACTTGTGGGGCTGTAGGATGGTGTAGCAAACATCGCACAGGTTGGACGTGCGACACTGCTTTATCACCACCACCCTGCAAAACTCCCGCAAGCATTTGAGAACCTCAATCCAGGGATCAGGTGGGTGCCTCTGTGACTCCCTTCCAATCCATGGCACACCAATAGCCGGCATCGACAATGATGGGCTCATCCCAAGGGGCCTGAGACCTCAGCGCCCAGGCATACTTTACCACCCGCCGGCAGAGGATGTGGTCCCCGACTCGCAGCTCTTGGAAGGGCAAGGCCTTTGCCCACTCCATGACCTTTCCTGAGTCTGATAAATCCCAGGCCGCGCATCCACACTGGTGCACCTGTGTGCTGGGATGTTTAAACGTGGTGGATCACAGTATGCCTGCATTGGAAGCAACTCAGTGACGGAGAGAGCGGTGGCGGGATGTGTCGTACGAGATGGCGAGCACGCATTCATATATGGTTATCTCAGTGCAGATTGCATCGGTGATGACTGATCAGGTCGAGGTCCGGTGTTCGATCCACCGTGGGAGCAACCCCAAAGCTCCTATAGCTCAGTGGTAGTAGCGCGACTTTAGTATCCACATCGCATACAATTTTGCTTTTGCCGGCCACGACTTCAGCCTGTTGCTTCAGGAGTGGAGTGTCAGACTGAGTGCCAACTGAAGGTCATGCGCGGAGGCCTGTTCGAACCTGAGCCCGGTGGCTGTGCACCCAAGGTAACCTCCTGGGCTTACACCCGCAATCTACAGGGGAAGGGACTGCACGATCAGTGTACAAGAGCGCTCAGCGTACAGAGTGGCGTGCATGCCGCCCGCCCCTCTCAACAGCAATAGGCACGGGACTGGGGGTTCGCAGCGTGTCAGCACGCCCACAAGGGTCCTCGACCCCTAGCCCTTCCCTGGGCGCCAGCTCGACCCCCCGGTATGCCACGCTGCCGCCGCCGCGCCGCGCCGCGACCGCATCCAGTGCGGTAAAGGCGACGGTGCTTGCCCCCCAGCCGCAGGCCACCACCGCAAACGCCCAGGCAAAGACCGAGGTGGCGCCGCTGCGGCTGTAGATGGCGCCGCTGATCAGGCTGCCGAGGCCGTAGCCCAGCCCTGCAGGGGCAGGGGTTTGCGAGGGTGGGGATGCCGGAACATTGCTTCAGATCAGAAAAACAGGGGGATGCATGCGTGCGCTTCCTGGAGTGGTGAAGGAGTGGTTGTGGCTGCCGGCCCCCATGCTTCCAGCGCCCACTCCCTCGAACACCCCTCCCGTGACGCCTGCTGCCACCCTGCAGGCCCCCCTCCCCCACCGCCACTCTCCACCTTCACTCTCCATCCTGTCTCCCTCTCCCCTCCATTGTCCCACCCTTTTCCCCCCTCCCCTTGCTCCCCTCACCCATGTAGCTGCCCTGGAAGGCCGCCTGCATGCCGGCCTTCCTCCCCGGCGGTGCCTCGGCCGCCGCCCAGGCCGTCCCCGTCGCCCAGGCCAGCCCAAAGGTGAAGCCGTGCAGGAGCTCCACGGGCAGGACCAGCCAGGGCGAGGGCCAGCCCCGCAGCGTGGCATAGCACGCCAGGCGCGCCAGGAAGGCGGCGAAGACGAGGTGCAGGCAGCCGCGCCGCCCCAGCGCGGCCTGCAGGCGCCGCGCGTGCCAGAAAACGATGGGCTCCGCCACGCACGTCACCGTCAGCGTCAGCCCCGCCAGGGCAGGCGGGCCGCCCAGGTCGCGCAGGGCCAGGAAGAGGAAGCTCTCGATGGCGCCCATGGCATAGCCCATCACCGCCACACTGGCCAGGAAGGCGAGGATGGGGGGGTGGATCAACAGGCGCCAGGCCGGCGGCTGCCCGGGCGAGGGGGGGTCCGGGGCACCCGTGAGGCGGCCAGAGGGCGAGGGCTGACCCACGGGCGCGGACTGGCCGGCGCCGGCCGGCTGGGTATCGCAGGCGATGCTTGCGCACTGGGAGCCTCCGTCATCCACACCGCCCTCGCCGCCCTTGCTGGCCTTGCCGACGAGGGACACCGCCTCCTCCACATCTGCCAGCACGTACACCTGTCGCCGCGTCCCGACAGCACTCGCGCCGCCTCTCTCCTGATCTCCCCCCCGCCCTGCTCCCGTGCCTGAGCCTTTCAGCGCACCTCCAACGTGCCCGGGCCCCCCCCGCAGCAGGTCGAAGGAGAGGCGAGCGCTGGGCCAGGCCAGGAGGCAGGTGAGGAGCGCGTGGCAGAGGAAGAGCGAGGGCCAGCCCAGCGTGCCCAGCAGGCCGCCCCCCGCCGCCGCCCAGATGCCCCAGCCCACGGCCCCGAACAGCCTCACGCGGCTGTAGTCGCCATCCTGTCGGGAGGGGGAGGGCAGAACCGGGGACGTGAGTCAATGTGCTTGGAGAGGAAGCAGGGCATGTGACGGGGGAGTTGATCAAGAGGGGAAGCAGACGGAAGGGATGTGCTGTTCTGGCTTGCAGCAGATGGTCCGTGCGGTGGGGGGACCACAGGTTGCCCCGCAACAGCACGTACACGGCACCAACCGATGATGGCCGCAC
This sequence comes from Auxenochlorella protothecoides, assembly GCF_000733215.1. Lineage (NCBI taxonomy): Eukaryota > Viridiplantae > Chlorophyta > Trebouxiophyceae > Chlorellales > Chlorellaceae > Auxenochlorella > Auxenochlorella protothecoides. The sequence goes on from NW_011934204.1 coordinate 271,964, forward strand.
CTCCTCCACCGCGCAGGCCGCCACGACGCTGGCGTCCACCAGGGCCGTCACGGGGGCGTCGAACGCCTGGCCCAGGGCGATCGCCAGGGCCAGGGGCCACAACCCTCCCAGGCCCCACTGCGACAGCTTGAAGAGCGTCGCGGCGCACAGCGTGCCCAGCATGATGCGCCGGTGCCAGCCCCGGCGGTCGGCCAGCGCCGACCAGGCGTAGCCGGCGGGGAGGGAGACCAGGGGGCGCAGCGCGGCGAGCTCCCCGATCCGGGCCTCTGACAGCCCTTTCTCGCGGTAGAGGAGCGTCAGGAAGGGGTTCAGGCAGCCCCCCGCGCTGAAGTAGATGAAGTACCACGACTGCCAGAGGCGGGGAGGGCGGGGGAACGGTGGCAGAGCTTGCCGCAGGGGTCTTCCCTGCGTCCACGAACGGATCCAACGAGGGGGAAAGACCCCCACACACACTGAGCAGCTGGGCCTCACAGCAGCTACCGGAGCTGCGCCGGCACCATCACGGAGCACACCACGCTCACCTTGGCTATCCACATGATGCCTACAAATATTCTGAGAGGTCCAAAGGCTCAAATTCACTGGCAACGAGCGCGTGGCAATGGAACTGGGTGAGCTGGGTCGGGGGCTGACGCCCCACCGACGGTGTGCACCGTCATGGTCGATATCGCGGGGCCCAACCGCTCTCAGCAAGCCAGGACATAGCTAGCAAGAGTATAGCTCATTCATGTCACCCAACTGGGCATTCTGCTGGTGGTCACACTCCCCTTTATACCATTGCCTTATAATATGACGGCGCGCAATTTTGATTTCGTGTCGCATTCCGGAGGCAGTCACGAGATGTGTTCCACGGCATGTCTTTGGCAAGCAACTCAATGATATATCCACGTTGATTCCTGTGACAGCGACATAGCTCGTGTTGGACTCCCAGTGAGGAGGGCTGTGCACGACCCTCCACGGTCGCCCATGAGCAGCAGTGACGATGAGCAGCCTCTGGCCGCCCGTCCAGGTGCAGCCCGGCTGATCCGCAAGTCCTTGGCGCTGGAAACTGCCTTTCGGTCCACCAGGAGTCCTCGAGGATCTCCGGGAGGCCGTCGGCGCAGTTCTGCGCAGGGGGTCACGGTGCCCGGTGCGGCACCCCACCCCCCAGCTGGCGATCCGAGGGCCGCAGCCATGGATGCGCCGCAAGGGGAGGTTCCACCCCATCAGCGCGCTGATTCAGACCCCGCCGCCCAATGCGCGGCGGAGCCTGCCGTGCCCATCACCCAGGCCTCCGTGGACCCCTCCACCCAGGCCTCCCAGGAGCCAGGCCCCTCCTCCTGCCCCAGCCCCGGCGGCGGCGCCGCCATCCCCGCCCACCTACCCCTCCTCCTCCCCGACCGCCCGCCCACCAACAAGTTCCTGCTGGAGCTGGGCCCCGTGAAGGGCCGTGCCGGCAACCTCCGCGCCACCGACCTGTCGGGCGACTCCGGCGCCATTGGGCGGCTGAACGCGGTCGGCCCCAAGGACGAGCCCCGCCTCCAGATCGACCTCAAGGGGGTGCTGTACGACGCCGGGGCCGTGGCCTGCCCCATGACGCTGGCCGTGCTGAATGTTGGCAGCGCCGACGCCAGGCTGGAGTGCCTGTTCCAGGAGTGCATCCAGATGCGGTGAGGCGACCTGAATCATGAGGGGCAGTGTGGGTGTGGATTTGTGTGTGGGTGTGATGGGAGAGGGGACAAGGTGCAGGGAACCATGTCTGCAGTGCCCTTGGGGTCGGCTTCATGTGGCAGGGTTGGCCGGTATCGTGTGGGAATCTTGTGGCAAGCTGTTCGTCGAGCAGGAAGAGGCATGGAGGTCCAGGGTCCAGTCACTCTTCTTCAGAGCATCGATCTGATCCTCTTTCCTCAGAGAGGACCCACGCCAGACTGGTGAGGTGGCTGGGACAAGCTCCCTGTTCGAGGACGAGGACGGGCATCATGCCGCTGGGGGTGCAGCCCCAGCGGCAGGAGAGGACCCAGCAGGCGGCAAGCAGCCAGGTGGGGAGAAGCCTGCTGCGTGGGCGCTACCTTTGTGCATTTTATCTACTGAAGGGGCGCAGAGGGCAACGAGAAATACATGAATTACAGGCGGGCCTGCCACGTGGTTCCTCACAGGTGTTGGATCTGGGTCCAGGAAAAACAAGGGACTTGGCCTGGCATTGACCAAGCAGTCCATTTCCAAGCTCAAGCCCAAGCCCAGGACAAAACCACGGAGTACAAAGGCCAAAAAACCAAAGGGATAAGCGGGCAGGCCGCGGCTGTTGTAACTGATGGCTACATATCAAGGCAGTGTGTAATGAAAGCTGTGGATGCGTGGGGGCAGGTGGCAGGACTCTGCCACTCTAAGAAAACTTTTGGTTAAATTGCCTCCATGAGTCTTGGGAGCAGCCATGGCTGGGCATGTCCGGCATGTGCTGCTGCACAGTCAGTGGTCGGTTTCCTCTTCCAGATCCACCAGCATCTGCGAAGGGACAGCAGAGGAGAAACCAGTCTTCATAAGCATGGCAGATCCTTATACTACACTCCAGATCCTGTTGGATGCCAGGAATGAGGAGCGCAGAGACCTCCTCTCTTTTCCAAAGCTGCACCCATTTCCTTGCTCCACTTCTGCAACCCACCACTGACTGACTCGCCTGCAAGTATCTTGAAAAACCATCCTCCAGGTAACAGATGAGCTCCTCCTTGCCAGAGATCCATCGACCGTGGTCATCCAGCCTGCGTTGCAGAGGGGGAAGGAGGCAGCAAGGATGGGATGTGCTGTAGATCCAGGGGTTCATATCGACCTCACAACCCTGCAAACCATCAAGAAGGTGACCCTGCGCACTTGAAGTGGACAACGTCTTGCGGGTGGGCAGGCTCGCACAGGTCGGTGAATTTTGTGTCCACCTGCGTGTTGGATTGAGGGGATGTGCTTCACCATGGTCCTCCCCATGATCCATGTATGCATCCAATCTCCATGGCATTGTCGACGATCCCAACCAACATACTTTGAGGGAGTTTTTTCCAGCCTGCTTGGAGATGACGAGGTGGCCCCCATCCGCCATGCTGACAGCCAGGATGTCATCCTTAAGGCTGGTGGAGAATCCAGGGTTCTGCGAAGGGATACCGTGGGGGACCCTAAGGACTCCCCTCTGTCGTCAAAGTGTCCATGTGTCGGAAAACTACTAAACCCTGACCGAAACCCGAACGCGAAGTGTGGGACGCAATGGCTCACCTGCGAGAAGATGTGCTTCAGACGGTGCGCGATATGGTTCAGTGTTCTGTCTGCAACACTGTCGAAGTTGTGATCCTCCATTACGGCCGCGACCGCGGTGGAGTAGGTGATGTGACAATGGAGTGATGCAGGTTTAGGCTCCTGCGCCGGCCGAGGGAATGCGAAGAGCATTAAATATCAGATCAGAGTGAGAGAACATTCCGCATACAAACATTTTCAGGTATACAACGCAACATGCCTGCTCCTGTCTGCTCGAGGGCTTCATCAATACGCCGCATGACGCCCCCGACAATACGAGACCGCGCACGGCTGCGGGCCCGGATGACGAGGTCACTGCAGCTCTTAAAATCTGACGTATGGCCAACATTGTATGTGTGTGATGCCAGTGGGAATCAGACCGCGCTGCATGCTTTTTGGAGGGGTGCACAGGACGTCTACGTCTCGCCTGACGACGTGTCTCCCTCGTGGCGTGAGAGGAAAGGGGAGAATGGGTAAGCGAGCAGCTGCCCCGCCCCTCGCACCTGGCGGAGATACTTATACCGGCCATTCGTTGCAAGCCTGAATCCCACTTCAAAAATATCAGAATAATCACTTAACAGCGTCCAACTGGACCATACGTCTAAATATCTGCTTGGGGTCTGCTAAATTTCCACCTCACGGTAAAGTTTAACCCTTGCTAGTCCTGCATCCCTGGGTCCGACAGAGTCACGTTTTTGTATGTGTGCAAGGCCTAAGCACCTCTTCCGTAACGTGTTCTCAAGCAGATATGGGTCAAGTCTTCCGCAAGCATTCCGGCACCGGTGCGGCGACAAAGGAGGGTGATACGTCTGCCCACGACTCCGCCGTGAAGGCTGCCACGGTAGGGCTCCCGGGCGTGCGACAGGATTCGCGATTGAGCACGTTGCAGACCCCGATCGACAGTCTCTCCTCTATCTTATCCTATTCAGGGTGGAAGATGGGGCCATGACACCCAGATCGCACGGAAGTCTGGCGAGGTATGCGAGTGCCTGCCATGGTCGATGAGTGGTGGTCGGAAGCCATGGAGCAATCGCGTGCTGTAACGTTGCTCACTTCCTCGTCCCCACCTCGCCCCTCAGGTCCAAGCGGCACTCGCCAAGGGCGCAGAGCCTGCCGTGCAGGAAGCCCGGAATGCCGAGAACAGCGCTCGTCACGCCGCCCAGGTGTGAAACTGGGGAAGACACAGTGTTATGCCCTGGTGCGCTGTGGGACAAGCCCTGCAACCACGCTGACAGCCTCATACATGTGAATGAGCTCCTTGACAAAATATTTCTGTGCAATGTTTGCAGGGAGGACGCTGGTAAAGATGAAGGCTGCTGAGAATCTTTGACGGATGATCTATCAAGCAAACTGTTAGCCAGACCAAGTAGGCCGGGCTGCTGTACAGTGGTCAATTCCATAAGTATGTTTATTAAGCAGTTCCTTAGATGTTGACCTGGACATCCGATGATGACATGTATTATGACGGAAGATAGTAATAGACGGTACATAAGATATCTATGTAGAGGATAGTGTAAAGGAGAAGATTTTCCTGACCGATGGAAGCTTACCCGACGCTTCCGGAACCTGACCGATCCGGGCTCCGTAGTGGCCCGGCGGGGATTTCAAACCATCCGAAAGCATCTCCGTGCGAGCATCGAGGCTTTACCAATGGTTTATACATCGATTTCCAATCGTCACCCTATATACGAGGGCATTTGACTCTTCGGAGAGTAAACTCTTTCCACACAGCTCTGAGCGCATAACTGCGGATCTTCTGTGACCATAAACTAACAAGAACAGAGGCAGGCATGCCTTCCATGGTGCAAGGTGCGAGGCCCAGTACGTGCGGTATTCAACGCGCATGTGTGAGACAGTCGCCGTTGTCGGTGTGCTTCTAAAGATACAAGCCATTCCGGGCGCGTTTGGTCGCGGCCGTGTAGCAAAGTGATCCGTCAAACCGCCAGCTTCCGCCCGTTCCTTCCCACACAGCAGGAGTCGCGAGCCTCGTGCAGAGCCTGAACGCGACGCTCGTGGAGGTCTTCGACTTCGACCTGAGCCACTGCCTGGAGGATCTGGACGACCTGCAGATCGAGTGCATGGGCTCGGCGCCTCTGAACCGCTTGGCCGTGATGCAGCGCGACCGCGACAGCGGGTACGAGGACCTCCGCGACATCTGCATGGGCCACTGAAGCCCCGTGTACCATCCTCGCCTCCCATCATGGAGTTGTATGTACTCGAGCGCAGCCCGCCATCCTCGGCGGCTGGGTGATCGCAGACCTCAGAACCTAAGGCCCCATCCTTGCCTCTTCTACCCCTTCCCTAGCCTTTCATTAGCGCGAACATGCCTCATCGCGATGTTTGATACATTTCCCCCTGGATAACTCCCAGTGATGCACCCTTCACTTGAGGTGCTTGAGAGCAGCGACGACCCATTCTTGATCTCCCCCCACTCAACATGTAATAATCTGAGGACCAGCACCCGGGTGCACAAGCAAGGGTCCTTGCGTGCCACACGGCCACGTCGCGCCCTGGGGGCGCTGCTTTTCGCCTGCAAACCTCACAGCCACCCCTGCTCCACTGCCAGGAAGGTGAGCTGGCAGGCCAGGTACACGAGGAAGAGGGAGGCCGCAGCCCGGGCATCCAGCCTCCAGCGGTACGCCAGCGGTACGGAGGCGAGCATGAAGAGGGCCAGCAGGACCGAGGTCACGAACAGCAGGCCTACGCCCGGCGCCAGGGCGTAGGTCAGAGCGCCCCCCCTCAGCGTGGCCAGCAGGGTGGGGGCCCCGAAGGCCACCAGGATGTTGAACACCGGGCCCCCGAAGCAGGCCGACAGCGCCATGGGCCCGTTCCCTGCAGGGCCGGGGGGTGGGTGGGTGAGGGGGGTTCCTCGCTGTGCAAGGGGGTGCATCTTGGATGACAGGGCACACTTGTCCAGGCAGCACATTCAAACACCCCCGTTCCAACCCCTCATCCTGCTTGCTCTCTGCCGCAGGCCCGGCGCCGATCCTCAACCCGTCCATCACCCCCTCCAGGCCTCCGAACGCCAGCCCCTCTCTACCTCAACCCTCTCCATTCCTTCCCACCCCCACCTCTGTTCCTTCATGTTCCTTTCCCCCCCTCCCGCCCAGGCACCTGACTGAGCGACGCTGACGGCGGCCACCAGGTCAGGGATGCCCTGGCCCCACGCCAAGACCGTGGCCCCCAGCAGGTCCTCCGGCAGCGAAACGGCGCGACCCACGGCCTGCAGCAGCGCCACCAGCTCGCCTGCCGGGGGAAAAGTGCATCAGGGCTGTCTGGGGGGTCCATGGGTGAACACGCCGGCGCGCCTCCAACCGGCATGTGCCGACGATGCCCCGGCGGCAGGCCAGGCCTGCTGGAGGGGCGCCGGTGCATTTTTCTCTCCCGCCAGCGCAGGAAAGTACTGCTACCCACCCATACCCATCAAGACGCCCACCAGCGACGATGCGCATCCACACGACGGACTGGAGGAAGCCCATGCACGCCAGGAGGGCCGGCAGGCGGCTGGGTGCGGGCCGGCCCTCGCGCGCCGTGCAGGCGCCGCCCAGGGCGAGGCACAGGCCGGAGAGGCCGGCGGAGAGGGTGGCCCACCGCCCTAGACCCAGGGTGGGGGGGCCCAGGTCCACACCGACGAGGAAGAAAGCGGGGCCGGCCAGCGTGAGCAGCGCGGCGTGCGCCGGCGAGGGGAGGCCTTCAGGAGACGTTTTGGAGGGGTTGTTTGCTGGTGCTGGGCTGGAAGAGAAGACAGAAGGCGGGGAGCGCCGCAGCCATGCAGTGCCAGGGTGTGAAGATGCAGGACTCCTCCCGGCCCAGGCCGATCCCAAAGCAACTCCAACGCCCATACACCCAACCCCCAGTCCAGCCACGCACCCAGGCCCAGCGCTGGTGTGGTGCCATGCAGGACAAGGCGGAAGGGGCAGCGCAGGAGGGCGGCGGCCAGGCCCCACCCTCTCTTCCCACGCACGCCCGCCAGGTCAGCGAAGGGGGTGGCCCACGCCGGGGCGCGGCCGCCCTCCTGCAGGGCCGAGGTGAGGGAGAGCTTCCTGGCTGGACCGCGGCCAGACCCCGCGACGCACACTCCGATGTAGAGGCAGTAAGCGCAGAGCATGAGCGCGGGCTGCCAGGGTCGGATGGGGCCTGGCCCCAGGGTCAGGAAGGCCAGGGCGACGGCGGCGAGGTAGGCAAGCGCGTCACGCAGGAAGCTGCCGGGATGCTGCAGAAGCGGTTGGGGGTGGTTGGGCTGGGGTAAGAATGAAGGGGCAGGCATGGCTCCTTGGGGTTGTCTGCTGTCCTGCTCGTGCTGTCTGCTCCTGAGGCAGACAAAATGGATGAAAAGGTGGCCCTGGCAAGCGCCCGATGCAACACACAAACTCCTGCAGTAGGCACAGGGAGCAAAGTTAGACCCCTGATTGCCCCCGCCGTGCCCCTCACCAAGGGGGCCTGGGTGGTATCTAGGCAGATGACGGTGGGAAATACCACCCCCAGCACGAAGAGGCCGCTGCCCAAGGCCGCACTGATGTGGTGAAGCGGGGAAGACGAGGGCGAGAAGTGTTGAGAGAACGCACGACCACCGTCAAATCCTCCGTCAGACTACTGAGCCTCAGGGGGGTGGTCAACGGTCTCGCACCGAGCCGCCCACCCACCCCGCGCCTCACCTGGCGGCCAGGCCGACATCGACCTGGTTGCTGGACAGCAGGGCCGCCACCTGAGTCAGCAGGTCTGGCGCCCCATTGGCCAGGGCGAAGAGCGTGATGCCCGCCAGCCCCGCGTCCATGCCCAGGACGGCCGCCAGGCACTGCGCGTGGTGGTTGGAATGAGTGGTGGTCGGCATGGATTGGCTCCCTGGGGCGCCACTTGGTGGAGTTGCGGCAAGGGGACTGCACACAGGGGCACGCCCCATTCTTTCATCCCCTTTGCGCCACTACCGGCAAGCTGGTGCCTGCCACATTACCCGCCTGCCCGCCACAAACCAGCTGCATGCATGTCCTGGTTAAGCCCAAAAACGCCACACCTCAATGGCGGGGCACAGGAAGGTGGACGCGATCAGTGCCATTGCATGGAAGAGCGCCGCCGTCCAGACGGCGCACCCCAGCAGGACCAGGGGCCATCCGCTGCGAGGCGAGCACAGGACCCACTCCTGGTGCCTGGAGTGCCGGCACCCACCCGGACATGGATGGCCAGAGGGGCCGGGGCCGCACCTGCAGAAGGGACACAGGGTAGCCTTGTTTTGGGGGGCAGGGGTGCGGAGGGGTGTGCATGAAGATGTGGGCGGGTCATGGTTTAAACCCGGGGTGTTTGCACGCTGCTGTCCACGCCGTGTCCAACACGGACGCTCATTTGGTATCGTCACCTCCTGGGCCCTGGCTTTCCTGCTGGACAGCGTCGGCTTGCGCAGGTCGCCGGGGTGGGAGGAGAGGGCGAGGCAGAGGGTATCCCCTGGACTACAGGGCTCGGCATCTCCGGATGCTGGGGCGTCGCGTGATGCCAATATTGCCTTCGCAAGGAGCGCCAGGCACAGCACGACGATGCCTAGCCTGTGGCGGAAGTGCATGACCCCCTATGCCATGCTCGGCAGATCCCGGGGCCTGCACCGACACGGCCGTGAGCATGCCGGTCAGCAGCCTCCGTCCCGTCAGGGCGTGCCGGTCACGGGAGCAGTGTCGAGTCCAGGCCGGAATGTTGACCACGCCCTGCCCCAGGCCCTGGCAGGCATGCGCAGCGCGCCATCCACGTGCTGACCCGTCCCTGCAGCGGGGCTGCTATGCATGGATGGAGAGTTTGAACATCTCCTGGGTCAAATCTCAGGCCTACCAATTTGGTCATAGAAGCCTGTGAAGAGTGTCCGCTTACAGAACATCTGTTCAGCCTGTATAATTCGATGCTTTTTCCTGTAGGGGCCCCACAATCACCGAAAAGAGTGTGGTTCAGACCGGGGCGTCACGCAGGCACCCGGCTTCCTGAGGGGGCAAGGTATGAAATAAGCAGTGCGCGCACTAAGGCACAGATACCGGCAAAAGATTGGGGGGTCAATCCTATGATAAAATGAAGGGGATGGGATTGCTTGCATTTTCCTCAATCAAAACAGGCCAGCCCTGCATTGCGGCCTCATGGTGGGTGGGTGTGGGGGAGTGAGGCGGAGGGGCCGTGCCGAGCATGTGCTCGAGCGCCCCCCCCCCTCACCGCACAAGGCAAGCTCCTTCCGCCGCGACGTTTGCGGTTCTGCATTCTAGGTCCTGCCTGCGCGTGGCAGGCAGGCAGACGCCCGCACCGCCAGGGATGGCAGGGGGACGGGGTGCGGCGGGGGGCTGAACATTTCGTGCGGATGTGTGTATTGCATCAAGGGTGCAGTGGGAGGGGGGGCAGCACCTCCCAGCCCAAGCGGCTGTGGCGGGGCGCCTCAGGCCCCAGCGGGGAGCCCCTGGGCCGAGAGCGCTCCACCCCCTTGGTGGGGCTTGGGAGTGAAACATAGGTTGAATAGAAAAAATAATGGAAGAAAGCTATCAAGAAACATGGCGGTGCGAGGCACCGCCCCCGCCGCCTCCGGCGCAGCCAGTCGCCGCTGCGCCGCCGCTCAGTGGTGCATGGACGGCGGGCCCATGCCCCCACCCTGCAAGCTGCTCAGGTGCGCCCAGACCGCGGCCGCCGCCGCGGGGTTGGACCCCGGCTGCGGGGGGTGGGTTGGTCAGGGTGACGAGCGGTGAGCACCATGCCGGAGGCAGTCGAACAGACCCGGCCGGTGCAAGCATGCGTGCATGGGAGCATACCAACCATCATTCTCTATGTCATACCCCTCTCTTCTTTCCCCTCCCTCTGCCCCCCACATCACGCTTGGGTCCCCCCCCCCCCCTCAAAATAGGCCCCCTCACCTTGAGGTCCCTGCCCTTGTTGTGCAAGTCCTCAGTCTGCCCGGAAAACAGCGATGAGCTGAAGGCATTGACCAGCTGCGGCGCAGGGGGCCTTCTATGGGGGATGGAAGGCGCTGGGGATGGGGGCGTGTTTCTGGTCGGCCAGTGGGGTGGCGGGTCACCACGCGTCAGCCCGCCAGCCCAGCCACCCAGCATGCTCACCCGAAGTCCAGGCCCTGCATCTCAGCGCTCAGACGCTCCACGCCATCGCCACGCGCGCCTGCAAACGCGCCGGGGTCCGACTCGCGCGTCACAATGGGGTAGCCCTCCGGCACGGGCGACAGCGGCGGCACGGACGCACCGCCGCCGCCAAACTGCGTGGCAGCCAGCGCGGCCGCGGCGGCCGCGTTCTGCTGCTGCAGCATGCTCAGCGCGGCGCCGTAGTTCAGCTGCCCCACCACGTCCAGCTCGTCCAGGCTCATGCGCGCGCGCGCCTGGTCGTAAGAGGTGCGTGATGACTCCCAGGAGTCACGGTCCATGGGCACCGCATCTGAACCCTGCTGCTGGTACAGGAATGGCGCGTACCCTGGTGGTGGTGGTGCGTGTGTGTGTGTGTTAGAGAGGGGTGGGCGGTGGAGTATTCTGGGAACAAAGGGGAGGGGAGGGGGGGGCCCCAAGGGCATGGAGCCGTGGTGGGGTGACCTTGGGCAAGAGCACGCAACGCAGGGTGGACAGTGCTGCAAGTCTGCAAGATTGGCACGGCGACGGCAGGCACAACCGTCCACATGTCCGTCCCGACACCCCCAGAGTTCGTCAGCTCCACATTGACAAGGCGGCCAGCGAGGGAGGGGCAAGCACCCCCTCCCACAGCATCGTATCTCACCCATTCGCTGCTGCTGCTGTTGTTGCTGCTGCTGCTGCTGCTGCTGCTGCTGCTGCAAGGCAGAGAGGCTCTGCATCATCTGCAGCCTGGACAGCTGCTCCGCCGTGACCTGGGAGGGCTGTGTGTGGGTGGGGGTGGGGGGGGGGGGGGGC
>NW_011934204.1:283872-325194 GCF_000733215.1 Auxenochlorella protothecoides
AGGCAGATGACGCTGGAGAACGCACCTACGCTGCGGGCAGGGCATCCTCCTCAAATTACACACCCCTCCACCCCTCTCCATGCCCATTCCACCCACCTGGTAGGCGCGCTCCACGGAGTTGTAGGCCTGCAGCAGGCTGGCATAGCGCGAGTCCTCCATGGATCTCCGCGCCTGCTCCGAGGCGCCGCCCGCAGCAGCCCGCGCCTGCGCCTCCTGCGCAGCCTGGTAGCTACCCAGGCTGGCGGCGCGCGGCGCGTAGGCCGGCGCCTGCACGCCCGCCGCGCCTGTGGCCGCCAGCGCGTTGTGCAGCAGCTCCAGCGTTGATGAGGGCAGCATCTGCTGCAGGATGATGGAGGCCTGGGCGGGGGCCAGGCGATCCTGCGCCAGGAGTGACGCCACCACTTCAACCACGCCGCGGGCCTGTGCAGGATTCGTTTGGGTGGAGGTGGGGGGTGGAACAGGCGGGCACCATCGTGATGGTGTGCATGGGAGGCAGCAAGGTTGGGGAGGAAGTGGCTCACCCACTAGCAGTGCCACGGGAGCAGTGGCACGTCCGTTGGTCGGCCTTGCAGCGAAACTAAACCCTTGCGCACGCGCGCGCGCGCCCCCCCCCTCTTCCCCATGTTCCCATCCCATCCCATCCCATCCCATCCCATCCCATCCCATCATCATCATCGCCACCAAGCGGGGCTGCCACGGCCCTCGCACCTGGTGGTCGAAGCCGGGGCTGCCCTGCAGCGCGCCCAGCGCCGCGGAGAGCCCGGGGTCAGCGCGGGGTTGCCTGCCCGCGCCGCCGCCCGCCTCCTCGCCTCCCCATGACGCCGCCCTAGGCGTCCCGCCCCGGCCGGCCTGCTGGCCCCGCGCGGCGTCCAGCACGGCTACCAGCGACGGCAGCGACTGCGCGCCCGCAGGGCCCGCGCCGCCGCCCGCCTGCTGGCCGCTGGCGACGCTGGCGGCGGAGTCCAGGGAGGGGCGCCCGCTGCTGTCGTGGTGGGAGGAGCTGGAGCGGCGGCTGTCGCCCGGCCCGGCCGCGGAGGCGGCGGCGGCCAACGCCTCGGGCGAGACGAAGGGCTTCACGGCCGGCACGCGCAGCTCGTCCAGGGAGTGAGCGAAGAAGCAGATCTTGCGCCGGCAGCTCCCGCCATCGTTGCACAGCTGGGTGCGGTAGCGGGTGGGGTGCAGCCAGTACTCAAAAACGTTGTGGGCATAAGGGCAGTGGTCCCGCATGGGGCACTGCCCGTCCTGCGATGGACGGAAAGGGGGGGGCTGAGAGGTTGGAAAGGAGGAACATGCACAGTGCGGGGGCCAGGTGGCGGGGCAGCGCTGCTAGCGGGCTGCAAAGGACAGGCATGGGAGCCGGGACCCCTTGCCCCGAGCAGCCGCTGGCACAGGCCAGTGAGTAAACCAGCTGATGCCACAGGGACGTGCATTGGGCAACTCAAGCGCGTCAGACACAGAACAAGGAGCACCTGCTGCAGGTGGAGCCCAAATAGAACAGAGATCACACCCAACAGGCCCACCTTCTTCATGTTGGGGCAGGCTATGCCTGTATACGAGAATACCCGCGGGTCCCGGCGTCGAGCCTTTTCTTGCGGGTGCGCAAAAGGGCACTCCGTCCAGTCGTGCACGTACCGCTTGGAACATGGGAGCACCGTGGGGGGGGGGGGGGGGCCGCGGAGCAGAGGGAGGCTGTGTTAACGCCACCGTGCACGTCGCCTAACCGAGCCGGCAGGACCACGCGGGTGATCCACGGGGACATGGCAGGGCAAAAATATCATGGAATGACTGGTGGAGTCCCGCACCTTCATACACTGCATGCGAAAGGCGTCCGACTTGTAGGTCGCATTCTCGTCCTCGGCTGCCGGCTCCGGGCCGGTCGTGGACGCCTGTGCGACAGTCGTCATGCCTTTCCTCTCGGCGGAGGAGGGTGTCGAGCTCATTCGGGGGCGTAATGACGGACACGCGACCACGGAGCGCCTCTTGCCCCGAGGTCCCGACCCGAAGGAGCGACTGGGCCTCACTGGGGGACGTGGTCGAGGCGAGTCACCCGTTTCTCTCCATACATGGAATGCATACCACACGCAAGTTATGGTGCCCGTCACGGAGTCGGGTGGGGAAGGGGGGCAGGCTCGGGATGGAAGCAACCTGGGTGCTTGTCCCTGGCGCAATCTGCCGTAGATCTGCGAATCTCCCCGAAGGCGCTGGGCCTCCAATTGCAGCGGGATGTGGAGGCACCCAGAGGGAGCCTTATGATGCCGGGCAAGGACGAGACACCCGGGTGGACATCCTTTGTCACGACTATGTATGAGATTTTGTCTCGAGGCCTGCTCTGGCGCACCCTCGCCCACGTCGAGCCCCGACACTAGGTCGTGGGCTGGAAGAAGGAGTGGCAAGGGTCCTATGCCCATGTCCCTCACAAAACTGATACAACATGGTTCTTTTCAAGCAGCATGCTTCATTCAAACTCAACCAGACTTTAATGCTCGAAATTGGAGGTCAGTGAACTGCAGGGTACCTCCACATAGTGCACCTCCCGACCCTCTGGAGTGGTCTGGGTAATTCCAACACTGGCACTCCTCACAGCCACTCCGTCACGGGCGGCCCAGGCGGCTGTGCCCGGTCCACCAGGGGTTTGACCACGCGCTCAATAATGCCCAACTCCCCCCAGAACCCCTCCAGCAAGGCATCGCGGGCAGGGGAGGGTGGGTGCGCCTGCTCCAGGCTGGCGGCCCACTCATCCCTCAGCCACCACCGCGCCGCGTGCTTCCTCAGCGATGGGTGGACGAGGCGCCTCCATGCCTCCTCGCTCGTCCCCACCTCGGGCTGGAGTGGGGTCGGGGGTCGGGCCTGGCTCCGCCCCTCTGACAGCCACATGGTGAAGCAGTAGCGGTCTGCTGCCCGTGATGGCAAGACCCTGGAGGGGGTGCCAGAAGTGGGAGCAGACGTTGTGATGATGGAGTTCGCACCCAAGAGAGAGCCCTTGCTGACCTCCAAGCTCCGGGTGGCAGGCTGAAAGTGTGAGTTCCAGAGCAACAAATCCTCTCACCCCACTCCTTCCACTCGCCAGCCCCCAGCTGCACCTGTGCAGCATGGTCTTGGAGCTGAACAGGACCAGCCTGTCGTTCAGGGGTGCGATGTCCACCGCCTCCGAGGGCCAGGGGTAGAGCCTCAGCTCCCCTCCCTGCCAGGGTTGCCACCCCGGGTTCAGGTATGCGATCGCAGTGATGCACCGCCCGTCCACCCCAAAGTCGCTGTCAGTGTGGATGGGGAAGCAGCCCCCCGTGTTGTGCTGTGCCTTGATGGCCTGGGACTCGAGGCGCAAACCGGGGAGGAAGAGCGACAGCATGACCCGGAGGGTGGCGTCCTCCTGCAGCGCCGAGCACAAGGGAGCGGCGGCGCATGTGGCCTGCCAGGGATGGATCAGGGAGGATGATTTTTGTGGGGCGTTGCGGCTATTTGGTTGGAATCAAATACCGGTTGGACCATCTGGGGGTGGCATGGCAGGCTGCACGGGAGGGGAGTGCCACCCCTCCCCACCCTCCCCACCCTCTCTGACACATACCGGGTCTCGGAGCTCGGCCTCATTGATGGCCAGCTTGGGCAGGAGGCTGGTCCCTGACGCGGGATGCACAAGAACCGTGCTGTTGTGCTGCATGGAGGGCGCCAGGGACGCAAGCTCGGTCCGCAAGGCTGAGGTCACGTCACTGCCGAAGACCCCGTCGGCCACCGCCCAGCCCTTCCTGGTAAGATGCTCGCAGAGCTGGGGGCTGATGGCCCGCTGCAGCCTGGAAGACAGCTGAGCAGGGCTTATGGGTGACCCTGACGCCATGGCATATGCTAGGAATGGCAGATCACCGCATCGGTGCCCTCAGTCGGAGGTGTGAGGGTTCTGCGCTGAGGCCGGACTCTGCTGTCAACTTGTTGCCCTGGAGTCATTGCCACAGCTCGAGGTCCCACGAACGTTGCATGGTGTGTCAAGTATGCCAAGTCACGCATTCGCCAAGCAGGGATTCGGCCAGAGCATGGTGTGGGTCTCCGATGTGTGTGCATGGCATTCGGGTGGCAGGCTTCCTGTCCGGCACCTCAACAGAGGGGAATGGAGCCCGTCCCTGGAGGTCACCTTGTCAACAGGTGATCAGGCACACGAACGACTTCTTACCATAAGATTCATGTCGATCTCGATGCTTAGTAAAATGTTCCACGCTGGCAAGGGCTCCTTGCATTCAATACCTCTGGGTGAGCCTCCGGGGCATTGGATGCCCTCCTCTGTGTCCTGGGTTCCATGTTGCAGCAGCACCAATGGTGGGTCCCAAGCACTCCAGCGGTGCATGCCGCCCGGCTGCGAGGAGACCAGGTGCGGCAGCCTGGTCGGCGCCGGTCCAGAACTGTCGCCGGCCGGGCACAAAAAACACTCCATCACAGCCCGTCCAGGGCCGCCCACATGGCCGACACCAGTTCCGCAAAGTCCCCGCCCACGCTCGCGCCCTCCAGGCTGGCCGCCACCGTCTGCTCGCCCCGCGCCTGCTGGAACACCTGGAAGCGAGCCAGCGCCGGGTGTGGACCCCGGTCGTCCCCGGGACCACTGGTGGGAGCCTCACGCGGCCGCTTGGCGCCCGCTGCGACGCCCCCCCCCAAGCCGCCGCCGCCGCCGCCCACCTCGACCGTCAACGAGAATGCCTGGGGATCCACCTCGCGCAGCACGCGCCCGGATCCCCGCGCGGCCTCGCACAGCGCGCGCAGCACGGCCGAGGCCTCGGTGCGCACAGGCCTCATGTGCCGGCGCCGGGCCGGGTCCAGGGCGGCCGCCGCGCCCCTGCCCGCGGGTGCGCGCAGCGGTGCGGCGGCGGCGGCGGCCGGCGCGGCCCAGGACCAAGCCACCCCCCACCGGCTGGTCCGGCCCTGGGCGAACTCGGTAGTGCGCACGACGCGTGCCCCGGCGCGGGCCAGCGCGCCGCGCAGCGCGCGCAGCGTGGACTTCTTCCCCACCATGGTGGTGAACCAGTGGATGTGGGACCGGAGCGTGCATGAGTCGGCCAGCATGGACAGCACGAAGGCCGCCTCGCCGCCTGGGGCGGGGGTGGGGGGGAGGTGGAGGGGGGCCGGAGAGGGGGGGGATGCGGCCTTCCTGGGCTCGAGTCTCGAGGTTCAGCCAGAGCATACAGCATCAAAGTGGCCCAGACCCTCCATCCTTGAATGTCAACACGTCCAGGCAGAAACAACGCTGATAGGCACACCCCCAGCCTACAAGACCCACCGCCCGCGCCGCACCCGGGTACACCATCTCCAGCGGCGTGCCGCCAAAGGCGGTGGCCGGGTTGCGCCCCGCCTCGTCCAGGCTCTCGAAGAAGGGCGGGTTGCACATGCAGAAGGCAAAGGCCTCGCCGGCGCGCAGGGCGGCGCTGAGGATGCCACCGCCCGCGGCGTCTCCCGCAGACACTTCCTCCCACGCGCCGCCGCTGGCGGCGCCCCGCTCCCCTCCCCCGCCATCCCCCCTCCTCCCTCGGGGCCCTCTGGCGCGGCCTCCATCCCATGGAAGAAAGCGCGCTGCTCCGGCTGCATGGGCACCCGGCGCAGCGTCACCCGCCGTGCCACGCCCGTGTTGGCGTCCAGCAGACGCCGCGCCGCGCGCAGCGCGGCGCGCGACACGTCCACGCCCACAAACCGCCAGCCGGCCAGCGCCGCGCCGAGCAGCGGGTAGATCAGGTTGGCCCCTGTGCCGACGTCCAGGCCGCACACCTCCCCGCCCTCCGGCGCGCTCAGCGCCAGCAGGTCCTGCACCCAGTGCACGTAGTTGGCTCGCCCGGTGACCGGCGGCGCCAGGTGGCCGGGCGGCAGGTCCCAGCGCAGGCCGTGGTCGCGCGCCAGCAGCGCCCGCGTCAGCGCCACGCAGGCGCGCGGGTCACGGAAATTGAGCGAGGGACGGCCTGTGCCCTGGCGTGGGGGTTCATTGGGGGGGGGGATGGGGCGCCCGGATGAAGGCAGGGTGCAGTGGGGCAGGCGCAGAGCGTGCCGCACAAGCCGCCACCGAGCCAAGGCACCGTGTGCCACGGGGCGCAGGTCAGAACGGCTGCCGGAGAGCGTCGACGGGACGGCCCCCCCGCGTCCCTGTTCCCCCTTTCCGCGAATGCGCACACACCCTGGGGACCAGGAACGGTCTGAGGTAAGGGTAGGCCTGCGCCAGGTCGCCAAAGTCGGGCTCCTCCTGTGCGTACCGGCTGCGGGGGTTGATGCGGGCGTTGTTGGGCGCGCCACGGCCCGCCACGCGCGGGGCGTGAGGCAGCGGGGCGGGCGGGGGCGTCGCTGCCTGGGGTAGACTGGGCGAGGCGGAGCAGGAGCCATCTTTTTGGATCAGCGTCCCATCGTCGGGCAGGCGCGCATCCTCCTGAGCGCCCTCCAGGGACTCCTCCAGGAGCTGCTTGGCCTGGGCATCAGGTGTGAAAGGGCGCCCAGGATGCGTACTGAGTGCAGGGGCCGAATCAAAGGGATCCAGGAGGACTGGAGCGCAGCGCACCTTTGGCCTGCGCGTCCCCTTCTCACCTCCAGGAGCTCAGGGTCGTCTGGGCAGGCCAGCAGGGCCTCCTTCACGGCCTCGAGGTCCGCGACACACTGCGCCATGTGATGCTGAAGGGTTTCAACCTCAGTGCCGGGGCAGCTGGTGAGAGGAATCTCCTGGGGGGCGGGGGCAGCCTCCAGGGGGTGCTCCATCCTTTCAGAGTGCCTGAGTGGGCCTAGGTCTATGGCCCCCACGACCAGAGCGCCATGAGCCACAATATGATTATATCCTCATTCAAATGATTGACAGGCTTGCTGACGGGCCTGCGACCCGGGCGACGCCGGGCCGACTGGCCTGGCGTGCAATCGTGGAATCGACATTGCTTTCCCTGTACAATGTTGTTTATCAAACTATTAAATTCACCGTCAGTATTGTCTGCGACGTAGGCTGTGATGATCACGACAGTAATGCTGCATGCATTGCTGTCAGCAAGCGTATAATGCATCGCTCGACATGAACGCCGACCCAATCCATCACCATATCCCAGGACACTTGAGGATGGGGAAGATTACACAACCGCCTGCAAGGCCAGCACATAATAGAATGGAGTGCGCATCGCTGATCAGGAAGCACGTTGAAGCCTGTCGGTTTCGGTTTGGCACGGGTGAGGTCTGTACATGGGTTTGTCATGTCAGCAGTAGCAGGGAATGCCCCAGGCCTGACCATTTGCCAGCTGTGAGTATGTGGGCGGGCTTGAAGCGGTCTGAAGGAGAGGAGAGGGAGGGGGAGGAAAGGTGAGCGCGCTGTCTCACCAGCGGAGAGGGCCGTGCCAGCGGTGGGCCAGGGTAATCACCCAGTTCCTGATGCAATGCCCAGGAGCACTGCCTGCAAGCCATGTAACTCCTAGGGCCATGCACCAGGGCAGCGCCTCACCTTGGTGTACTGCCCGCCGTTGCAGGTCTGGGGGTAGGGGCTGACGCAGCAGCTGTCCTTGACGGGGCCGAAGCACGCGAAGGGCTGGAAGGTGATGACGGAGGGCATGGGGGTGAAGGCGGAGCCCGTGGATGCGCCGGCCATGCCGCTGGCGGACGCGGCGCCGTTGCCACTGGCAGACGCGCCGGCGTTGCTGCCGGCCGACCCCCCGGAGCTGGGGGTGCTGCCCTGGGAGCCGGTGGTCACGGTGGCGGTGGCAGAGGTGTCCGCAGACGCTGCACATGTGTGGTTCGGGGGGTGGGGAAGAGGTTGCTGCAGCTCAGAAATCGCCCGAAGCCGGGTGTGTGAATAGACAAGAAGGTCAGCCCTCGGCAGAACAACCGCAGGCCGTGCCATGCATGCCACGATGCTACATGACACGCACCTGTGCAGCCGGAGACGGTCGCCAGGGCCTTTGCCAGGGCAGTGGCGGTGACGGACGCCTGGGTGGATGGGGGGTTCGGGGCAGAGGGTTGGAAGAAAAGTGTGGATGACCAAACGCCAGCCTGTAACTGTGTGCAAGCAGTGGTGTCGCAATCACAGGCTCCCTCCTGTCCAAGATGCACCAGTTGAGCACTTCATGATCTGGCAGTCCCCGACCTCATATGCTTCCCAAAAGACAATATCCGCAATCCAACCCCCACACCCCTTCACACGCACCACAGCCTCCGAGACAGCCGAGGCCTGGCTGGTGCCACCGTTGCTGGCGGATGCGGAAGAGTCAGACACCGCCTTGGCGATGGCGCTCTTGGTCTCGGTGGCGATGGACTGTGCTGCGGCCTTCACAGCGCTACTGCCGCCGCAGCATGATGCCTGGGCGACGGCTGAGGCCATGGCGGTGGCGACGGCCTCAGCGATGGCGGTGGCTGTAATGGGAAAGGCATGGTGGGGTTTGGAGTGAGTGGTTGAGTTAGTGTCGGGACTGGGCAGCACCGGTCACAGGAACATGGCTCACATCACTGTGATCATCCAAGAATACAGCCACACAGAGGGGCAAAGATCACCCAATGCGCACCAGTGGCCGTGGCAGAGGCAGACGCGCTGCTACCCTGTCCAGAGGTGATCGCCGAAGCAGAGGTGGAGGCAACGGCCTTGGCACTCGCCTGTGTTGGGTAGAGAATGTGGTTGAGGAAGTTGACAAACTGAAGTGTTCCATGCTGACATAGATTGTGCAAATATCTTCAGTCCTTGCGGTCGCCTCGAACAAAGATATCTTGCAGGAATATTGAAATACCGATAAACCTGTAAATTCATATTAATCTCACCGTCGCGATGGCCTGGGATGCCGCAGACGCCTGTGCGCTTGCGTCCCCCCCGCTGCACACGTTTGCGACCGCCGAGGCCGTCGCCGAGGCTGTGGCGGAGGCCACTTCGGAACTGCCCCGAGCAGAAGCGGACGCCGATGCCGAGGAAGATGCCTTCAGAAGACGACCAACTCTCGACATGCCCTGCGAATGGAAGGCGTGATGGTGCATGTGAACTCAGCACATGCTCTCCGAGACCAACCGGAAGCAGCCGCGTTGGCGGCGTACGAACCTACTCCCAAAAAATATTGTTCACCCGCTTCGTAGGCACTCTGAGACATCCCCATGGTCATGGTATGGCATTAGAAGCTCACTCACCCTCAGCGAGGTTGTCGTCTCGAAGGTAAGGGCTTGGGTGGGGGTCATGGCCGCGAGGAGCACCATCAGTGCAAGCACAGGTGCTACACTCCTGGCGGACGGGTTACGCATTGCGTGGCCTACCATATTTGATCGCGATGAAGGTGAATGAAGGGTATGGGATGAATATAGCAAATTACGGGTCTCAGCAGGCTGATATCTAGTTTTCAGGCACGGACGCGCTCGGGGAAATTTCGCCGCGTGGTGCGATGTGCTTTGCCGTGTATCGGAGGTCTCCCAGACATGGCAGCGGTGCCGTCGGGACTCCCCAGAATGAAATCATGCGCACTCATGATCCGGCATGACAAGGGGCATTCAGACCCTAGTAATGATTGTGAATCAACGGCAATGGATTATAATGGCTGCGCGGAGCTTCCGGATCCCCTCAGCTGCCCTCTCCCGGGCAAGGTGGTAAATGTTCCCCTTTGGACTCGAGCGCGAAATCAGCACATGGACATCAATCCACACATGATCACCCATGCGACACCCATTTTGTACACGGAGCCATCTTTTGAAGGGGAAAATGCAACAAAATGTGGCATCTCAGGTTTCCATATAACGGATGCAGTGTATTCATTTGCGCAAACTGTGTTGGTGGTAAACTTGAGGTGCAAGGCTGGATTCCTTCAGCAGGTGGACACCCTTTTCTCCAGGGCCAACGTGCTCATGACAGTGAAAGGAGAGGCTTTAGTGCACAGGTCGATGGGAAGTCGATGACAATGGGGCATTCCCCATCCTGAAGAATTCTGAACGATGTCCTGATCTTGCGGTTAGGATGGGTTCTTTGTGTTGAGGCTTCGGCTTACAGTTTTACAGAGGACTACATATCGGTACAAGGGAGCGTGATGCTGGCATGGAGGGATCCACTCCGCCTCCATGCATGTGTTCTGAATTGGGTTTTGAACATTGGAGGAGTAGCATGCGGTGCATGCTGCACTCCTGGCTTTGTGAATCCCCGGACTCAGGAGCACGGTCTCGTGCCGCAGGACCTTCACTGATTCCAGTTCCCTGCCTATCCCGTCTTAGGCCCTGAAATCTGTGCTGTGACACTCCTCGGGCCTCGGGTTCAGTCGAACAAGCATGGCGTCCGCACTGCAGAAGCTCGCCCCCCTCTCCCGGCGCCTGATGGGCCAGCGCGTCGCCAATGCCGCGCCGCGACGGAGCTTTGCTGCCGGTGAGATGCTAAGCTGTGTGTTCAGTAACGAATGAGCTTGATGTTCCACCACACCCCTGGCACTCCTTTTGTCGGGTGTCTCTCCCTCGCGACTCACCCGCCCGGACGGCCCTTGACAGATGCTCATGGCGAGGAGAAGATCAACTTCTGGGAGTCTCCCATGGAGGTGCGCATTGGGTGTACGGGACGGGACGTGGCTGACAGGCCCTGGGAGGCTTAGGCCTCCTTCTGAACTGCATGGCCAAGAGCATAGAACTGATCCGCAGCCAGACGCCGTGAACACCCACAGCCTCATATCAACAGGTTGGGCGATGGAAGGAGGAGCAGACCGTGCTCGTGGTGCTGGCAGGCTGGGGCGTCGGCATCTACTCGGCCATGAAGATCTTTGGCAAGAAGAAGGAGGAGGTCCCCGCTGCGCCCACTGCATGAGGGACAGCGGCGGTCTCTCAAGCTTTCCCCTCTTTCCAGTGCGCATGTGCCCCTGTAACACCTCATGTGCTCAGTGTCTTCTCTTTGAGGGGTGGTGCAGGCTCTGGAGATTCCAGCATACGCACCAGGGGTTTGCAAAATCGAGACAGCACGCTCCAAGACACTGCTGGGACGTGTGGCCACAGCAGGTGCTCTGCTGCTTCACCCAGCTCCTGGCAACCATTTCAAACCCTCGAATCTCCAGCAGCTCCTCAGTCCCCGCGCGCCGGCGAGGGCTGGCGCTGAAAGATCTTGGTCTTCCGCAGCGAGTCCAGTCGGGGCGGCGGCACCGCGCTCAGCCCCGCCTCCCTCTCCCACGGCGCCTGGTCCCAGTACTCCTGCCGCGCGATGAGATGGGCCTCCCCCGTCCACGTCTCCCCCGGCTCCAGCCTGCGAGAGAGGGTGGGAAGAGGTACTGTGCGGTCAGGGACCCAGCACAGCCGCCCTCCCCGTGCCCAGGACCCCGTTGCTGCTCAGGAAGAGGACCCCTCCCTGATTCCCCCCCTTCCCGCTCCCCACACACGCGCCTGACGGGCCTGGCGACGCGCGCGGGCGCGATGCCCACCGACCACCGCGCTTCCTCCGGGTAGGACAGCGCGGGGTGGTCCAGCGCCACGTCGTCGAAGCCGCGCAGGTTCTTCACCTCGACATGCGCGGCATGGCCGGGGCAGACCGCGATGAACTCGCGCGCGCCACAGTCGACGTACACGCGGTCCAGCTGACGCCCGCCGAAGCTCACCGCTTGCTCGTTCTCCACGCGGATGCGGGGCCGGGCGGGGTTGGACTCGCGCCGCAGCGTGTGCTTGCCTGTGGGTGGGACAGGAACTCTGTTAGGGGGCGGATGTCAGGGTGGGGGTGTGATGGGAGGTGAGAGCTGGGAGGTGATGAGGATGAATTTGGGATCGAATGAGTCTACCAGCCCAGGCAGGAGTGGGGGTGGGGGGGGGGAGCATCAAACTCAAAAGCCGCCAATGTACATCTGGCACCCAAGCAGGGCAACGCCTGAGGGGTGTTCAGCGGGCATCGCAACAGAGCAGGGCACACCACTCATTCCCAGGGCATGACGGAGCGACGCGCCAGCCCCCCCCCTCCCCATGGGATGCGGCCCGGAATGTACCCTGACCTGCCCACTCCCACTCCCCATCCCGCACCGTGCAGCCCCACGGCCTTGATGTACTGGCCGTGCGTGCGCGCGTCCTCGGTAGCCAGGCGCGTGCGCAGGCCCGTGGTGAAGGTGAAGGCCTCCTCGCCGGTGTTGGCCACCGACAGCGTCAGTGCCAGCGCCACGGGCGGGGGCGGCAGGCGGTCCAGGCCGCCGTCGCTGTCCGGGGCCATGACCAGGGGGTTGGACAGGTCCGCCAGCTGCAACCCGCTGCCCGGCGCGCCCCGCGCCGGCGCGACCTCGGCCTCCTCCTCCTCGGCGCCCGCCTCCGGCTCGGCGGCGGCCGCCGCCGCCGCCTCCCGCGCGCGCTGCTGTGCGGAGGGGGGGTGCGCGGCGCGGAGCGCGGCCTCCTCCTCGCGCCCCTCCCAGCCGGGCGGCGCCTCGGGCTCGGGGGCCAGCAGGCTGACCGCGTAGACCGCCTCGAAGTCATGGGGGAAGGAGGGATGCACCGCGCGGTCTGAGGTGGCATGCAGCACCACGCTGGGCCTGCTGTCCAGCGGCTGCGGCGCCGGCTCGACTGCCCCCGCCTCCTCCTCGTCCTCCTCCTCCTCGTCCTCGTCGTCCTCGTCGCCATCCTCTTCCTCCCCCTCCCCCTCCTCCTCCTCCTCCTCCTCCTCCTCCTCCGCGTCCTCGTTCTCCGCCTCGCAAGAGGTCTGGATTGGCGTCCAGGGCAGGCTGCGCAGCACGCCGTCAGTGGGCAGCGCCAGGCCCGGGCCCCACTGCGGCCAGGCCAGGGTCACGCCACCGGCCGGTGGCGCGCCGCGCCGCCGCCCGCCGCGCCGCACGTGCAACATCTCGTGACCCTGGGGAGCCGTCCAGCTCAGGACCCCGGCGCCTGACAGGCTGACAGTGGCGCTGGAGCCGGTGGGGTGAAGCAAGCGGACGCAGGGCACGCCGTCGGGGCCATGCGAGAACTCCACGGCGCCGGGGATGCCCAGCGTGCGCTGGTACGCCGCAACGTACTCCGCATACACCTCGCTGAAGGGTGGGAATGAGCTGAGGGTGGGGAAAGGCTTGTGTCGTGCTGCTCTGCAGATGGCGAGCGACAGCGCCCTAGTGGCCATGTCTGCTGGGGTCTGTTGGGAGCACGGAGTGCAGGCGATGCACCACGCCTGATTCCATCGAGCCATGCGCGCCCCTCTAGAACCACCGACCTCCAAACATCCCACCTCTCATCGCCGATGGGAGTGGCCTTGGTGTCGCCCTCAATGATGGAGGCAAAGTGCTGTGGGGGGATGGACCCTGCTGACACTGCAGTTTCCCTCCTTGCCGCTGGTGTGCAGGAGCGTCCTACGGAGAAACGTATGGTGCATTCGTGAAACACCGATGCGGAGTACGAACGCTCACGGTACAACGGTGCATAGTGCGACTCCTTGTCCCTCCTTGTCGCACCTAGACTGGAAAAGGGCCTCTGCTGTCGAAGGAGCCTGGGTGCCACTGCAGCCAGAAGGTGCGAGCGAGTCGATGTAATTCGCGAAGCAGGCCCTCCTGAGCATACTCCTGACATGTTCGCAGGACAAATGCGCGGGGCCAGCCTGCGGCTGATGTACTTGGGAGGGTTTGATCGGATGTATGGGGCCCTCTCTGCCGTCAAGGGGAGAGTACCGTCACATGCGCCGGAATGGCACCCCTGGGATGAGTCGAATGTGCAAATTGAGTATGTTGCTGGTCATCCTTGGAAAACCGTGCATGAGCCTGCTCATCTTTCCCGTCCATGCATGGCTCTTGCGCCCTGGGCCGGGAGGTCCGTGATATGGTGGCGGGAAACCGACAGGGTCCCCCCGCGCTTACGACCCCGGCGGGGGACCTCGCTCTGTATACGGGCCGGCCACGCGAGCGCATCCCTCTTTCAGGTGCCTGTAGGCTGTAGAGAGGGCCTACTCGACACGATGGTGGTGAGCCGCGGGGATGCACGGGCCTGACGGAGACAGAGGCGTGCCTGCGGCGGCCTGCCTGGCCAGCTCGAGAGACAATGGGTGCTGAGCCCGGTTGGCCCCCCCACCCCCTCCCCTGCAGGCGGACAAGAAGGCATCCAACCCCATGCGGGAAATCCGCGTCGCGAAGCTGGTGCTGAACTGCTGCGTGGGAGAGTCTGGCGATCGTCTGCAGAAGGCCGCCAAGGTGCGGAGGGTGGGGGTGCTGCGGGATATATCTCTGCAGCTACATCCTACCAAACAATATGTGGGCTGCAAAGCGGCTGTCGCGTAGCGGGGAGTGGGCGTGATGTCGCGGACGGCTGTCGACACGGGCCCTGGCCTGGGGCTGGGGCAGTGCAGCTCCCGATGACGAGGCGAAACGTTGGCCCAGCGGCAAGCCGGCACTGTCCCCATCCCGTGCACTCATGTTGTTACGAAGGTGAAGAAAGCTGGGAATCCATGTCACTACCGCCCCTCCCCCTCCTCAGGTGCTGGAGCAGCTGACCGGGCAGCAGCCCGTGTTCGGCAAGGCCCGGTACACCGTGCGCCAGTGGTCTGTGCGCCGCAACGAGAAGATCTCCTGCCACGTCACCGTGCGCGGCGAGAAGGCGCTCCAGCTGCTGGAGGCCGGCCTGAAGGTCAAGGAGTACGAGCTGCTGCGCCGCAACTTCTCCGACTCCGGCAACTTTGGCTTCGGCATCACCGAGCACATCGACCTGGGCATCAAGTACGACCCCTCCACCGGCATCTACGGTGAGAAGGCTGGGGGCTGGTAGATTGAGGGTGGGAGGGGTTGTGCCAGGAATCCATGGGCCTACCTGCGCCAGGCTTGCGAGGCTGGATGGTCCTCGTGTCATGCTTGGGGAGCGACTCAGCACATTCCCTTCTATATGCACCCAAGTGCCCTTCTCATGCAACGTCCCTTTTGGCCACACACACCTCGTCGGCTCCACCTGCCACCACACCAACCCCACCTCAGCCCCCTCCCCAAAAAATACCCCCCCCCATACCATTAATGCCCCGTAAAATACTGATTGCCTGCTGCGTGAAAAACCGCCTGCGGCAGAGCATGAGCGCGGTTGGCAAAGCGACGCCGGATGGGTGTACGCCCCATGCCTATCAAGGCGCCCCGCCACTTGGGCGCGTCGCAAGACGCGGCTGGGTGGCAGGGCGGCGCGGGGCAAGCATCCCTGGCTACACCTGATATATATTTTCTTTCTCTTTGTTCCCTTTCTGCTGTTTCATTATCACATTATTCCTTCCAGGTTCCCTTCCACACCCCAAGGCAGTACCTCTCGACCCTTGCTCCCAATCCCCTTCTCCTGCTCCATCTCCCTCGCCCTTGGTCATCCTGACTCACCCTCCCCCCCCCCCCTCGCACCCACCAGGCATGGACTTCTACGTCGTGCTGGAGCGCCCCGGCTACCGGGTGGCGAAGCGCAGGAAGCAGCTGGCCCGTGTGGGCGTGCAGCACCGCGTGACCAAGGACGACGCCATGAAGTGGTTCCAGACCCGGTTCGAGGGAGTCGTGCTGAACAAGGCCAGCTACACCTGATTGCCGTCGGGGTATGGCCTGGGAGGTGATGTTGCCCTGCCCTCTTCTTGGTCTTCGCGGTGGAAGTGCAGATGGTAACAACCTTCGTACAAGTTGACAATGATGCGGGACGGGGAGGAGTGGCAGAGCCGGGTGTCGTAGTTCCTGCTTGCTAGCAGGGAATAAAAGACCAGGAGTCAAGAGCTGTATGAATGAAGGCACGGGGAGGGAAGGGATATGTTTCAGGAGGGCAGCCCTGGTGCTGCCAGATGCAACTGGGTCTGACCCTTATGGACTGGAGAGCAAGATGAGTAGCTGAATCGATAACGTCTGCTCCCTTCCTACCCGGCTTTGTACACTTGTCACCTGGCAGTTCCCTCCCATTTGATACCAAGGGCATGCTTCACCGCCTCGCCCATGCCTCAGCCCTCTGCTCACTGGCACCCTGGCTCGGCACTCATCGGCTGCCGCCCAGCACACACGCAGCACCCAGCTGTTACACGACACCGGCAGGGTGCGTCGGCGCCTGCGGGCAATTCATAGCTTGCACGCTCAAAAGTATCACACACTCTCGTTCGCTCATGTGGAAAAGCGGGGCTCGCACGGCACGTCACGAGTGGCATTTCAGGGGGCGAGGGAGGACTGGGCGGTGGCCTGGCACATGGAGGCGACTCGTTCCACTATCGGCACCTCGCCATGCCCGCCCGACCTCCCCCCCTCCCCCCCACTATCGGCCCCTCGCCATGCCCGCCCGACCTCCCCCCCTCCCCCCTTTCCAGCCCCACCCCCCCGCTCCCCGACCACCAGCGCGCTCAGTCGAAGCCGCGGTGGACGCGGGCGCGGGTGACGCGCTGCAGCGCTTTGACGAAGGCCGCGGTGCGCAGGTTGAGCCCGTCGGCCTCGTGGATCTCCCAGATGGCCTTGAAGGCGTCGGTCATGACCACGTCCAGCTTGGTGTTCACCTCCGCCTCGGACCACTTGAAGTTCTGCAGGTTCTGCACCCACTCGAAGAAGGAGACGGTGACGCCGCCGCCGTTGGTATAGATGTCGGGCAGCGCGACGATGCCGCGGTCGCGCAGGATCTGGTCGGCCTCGGGCGTGGTGGGGCCGTTGGCCGCCTCCACCACCACCTTGCACTGCAGGTCCCCGGCGTTGGCCTCGGTGATGACGCCGCCGATGGCGGCGGGGATGAGCACGTCGCAGGGCACGGTGAGGATGGCCTCCTTGGGCACAGTGGAGGCGCCCGGGAAGGTGGTCAGCGCCTGGCGGTCGGCCAGGTGCTGGCGCAGCGCGGGGACGTCCAGCCCCGTCTCGCAGTGGATGGCGCCGGAGACATCGGAGACGGCGATCACCCGCCCGCCGTGCTCGTGCAGGATTTGGGCGGCCCAGGCGCCCACGTTGCCAAAGCCCTGGATGACAAAGGACTTGCCCCGGATCTCGCCCATGCGGATGGCGCGCAGGAGCTCGCGCACTGCGAACACCGTGCCGCGCCCGGTGGCGGCTTCGCGCCCCAGCGACCCATGCAGCCACACCGGCTGTTGGAGTGGTTGAGGGGTAGGGGTGAGGGGGAGGGGTGGGTTGGAGGTTGTACGGGAAGGGGGGAGGGTGGGAGACGGGGGCGGAGGCGAGGGAGGTGGTGCAGAAGCAGGGAGTGCTGCATGGCCCAGCCGCGCATGCCGTAGTAGCACCCACCTCTACACACGCATGTACGCCCACCAACCCCTTTCACTCCTGCTCCCCCCCACCCCCTTCCCCCCCTTTCCTACCTTGCCGGTGACGATGCCCGGGGAGTAGCCCTCGAACTTGGTGTACTCGTCGAAGATCCAGGCCATCTCGCGCGCACCCGTGTTCATGTCCGGCGCGGGGATGTCCTCGTAGGTGCCCAGGATGGGGCGCAGGGCCTGCACCAGCTTGCGGGTCAGGATCTCCAGCTCGCGCTCGGAGAGGGTGGAGGGGTCCACGGTGACGCCGCCCTTGGCGCCGCCAAAGGGGATGTCCATCACCGCCGTCTTCCAGGTCATGAGAGAGGCCAGCGATCGCACGTCGTCGATGTCGACGTCGGGGTGGAAGCGCAGGCCGCCCTTGTAGGGGCCGCGGGAGTTGTCGTGCTGCACGCGGTATGCGTCAAAGGTCGCCACCTCGCCGTTGTCGCGCAGGATGGCCAGCTCCACGGAAACCTCGCGCTCGGGTGTCAGCAGCAGCTTCTGCAGGCGCTCAGGGTACTCCAGGTGCTGCAGGGCCTGCGTGGATCAGTGAAGGAGGGAGGGGAAAGGAAAGGGTGAGATTGAATGGATCCTCGAATGGGGTCCAGACAGCCGGATCGAGCACCCAGCGGGGAGAGTGCTGGCAGGGGGCATCTGCAACACTGATACAACTGCTGGGAGCAGTGAAAGGGAGCGTGCGACCATGTCATGCCACCCAAACATTCCAGAAAACCATAGGGTGATAAAGCTGGCCAGGTCAAAGAATGTCCCAGCTCCAACACAAAATGATGCCAGAAGGGACCCCCCTGGACCGCCACCTTCGGAGACGTTTGGCCCCAACAGCGCCGTTGCCGTCCTACGACACCACCCCAACTCAGGTATGCGGCAAGATTAAATCACCTAGATCCCACCCGCCCAGTCCCCACCCGCCTAGTTCCCACCGCACCTCCACGATGAACTTGTTGGTGTTCTCCGCGTGGGAGCTCTTGTAACGGGTCTGCGAGTTCTGCGGATCCAGGGACCCGCCCTGCTGCATACCTCCGCTCATGGCGGGGGCCATGCGGGACAGCAGGGAGCGGGCGAGGGAGCGGCGGGCCAGCATCAGGGCCATGGCTGCCAGTACTTGTCGGAACGCGGGCAGTCGGGACTCCCACCCTGAGAAATAGAAGGAAGGCTGATCGGCAGACGTAGAAAGATTCGAGCAATTTAAACAATATCAGAGATATGGTAACGGGCAGCCTGATCACGCAGACTCCTAAGGGTCGGCTCAACACAGCCGCGGGAATGCCGGAACTGCGTGAGGACGCGGGTGGGCCCACGTGTGCACACAGGGCTCCGTCTCTGGAACGGAACCTGGAGGAACTGGGTTAAAGCTTTACATCAAGGGTCTCGTGCGGCGCATGCAGGCATATGCCCTCACATTCTCAGCAGGTATCGAGCTTATTAATACCCACCACCCCCTGTTTCGGATCTGTCTCTGCCCATCCCTCCACCGCCAGCATGTGTGATTGGAATCAGCCGACCGAGCCTCGCACCCTGGGACAGCACCTCGCCCACCGTCTGTCCCAGATCGGCGTAAAGCACTTCTTTGGGGTCCCAGGTAAGCGATGTTTGGAGTGGGTTTGGCACCTGGCAGGGCATGCTGGCGGGGTGGTGCCTGCTTAATGCTGTTGGTCATGTGCTCGGAAGCCATTTCACCGATGTCGACCCCTGCCTCCCCATCTCACAGGGGACTACAACCTGCAGGTACGAGACTCTGAGGACTCAATGGCCCGCATTCGGGCTCATACTCCGTCATCGGCAGTGCATGTGCATGGGAGTTGCCGCTGCACTCCCATCTTCTCGCCATTGGGCATGGGAATGGCTTCCGTCTCCCGCCCTCTCCCACCCTCCCCACACTGCCTTCCCACGTGCAGCTCCTGGACGAGCTGGTCAAGGACAAGTTCACGGAGGGTCGCTGGACCTGCAATGAGCTTAATGCTGGTGTGCACGGGGTCGGGGACTTAGTAACAATGGAGTGTGGTGGGCGTCGACAGGGGATTGGCTTAACACACTGCCCTCAAATGGGAATCCATCGAATACGCACGCCCACCCTCCCACCCGCCCCCCCCCCACACCTATAACCCAGGCTACGCGGCCGACGGCTACGCGCGTGCCACTGGCGTCGGCGCTGTGGTGGTCACCTACACCGTGGGCGGGCTGTCGGTGATCAATGCTGTGGCAGGGGCCTACGCGGAGAACCTGCCGGTCATATGTATCACAGGCGCCCCCAACTCCAATGACATCTACAGCAACCACCTGGTGCACCACACCATCGCACGCAAGGGGTCCATGGAGCAGGAGCTGCACTGCATGCGCCAGGTGACCTGCGACCAGGTCATCATCAGCCAGCTGTCCGACGCCCACGAGCAGATCGACCACGCCATCTCCGCCGCGCTGCACAACTCCAAGCCCGTCTACATCGCGGTCTGCGCCAACCTGGCGGCCCTGCACCACCCCTCCTTCGACGCCTCGCCCGTGCCCTACAGCATCACGCCCAAGCGCAGCAACCCTGCCAGCCTGGAGCAGGCGGTGCGCTGCGCCGCCGCTTTCCTGGCCGGCAAGCAGAAGCCGGTGGCGGTGGGGGGCGGGCTCCTGCGCCTGGCTGGCGCAGAGGAGGAGTTTGTGCGCCTGGTGGAGGCCGCGCAGTACCCCTTTGCCGTCATGGCGGCGGGGAAGGGGCTGGTGCCGGAGGACCACCCGCAGTGGATGGGCACCTACTGGGGGCAGGTGTGCGGAGGTGGAAGGGGGAGGGAGGGATTGAGATTTGTGGCAGGGATTTGGATGCAAGGCGAATGTGGGAACCTGGGTGTGGGGGGAACCTCGCAGGGCTTGCAGCTCTGTGCGCATGCGGTGGGGAGGTCGCTGCGGGTTCACGCTCATGCGCGTGCATGACCAGCCGTGCTGTGGCGTCGGAGTGACAGCTCATCAATAACCTGGTCCTGGCCTTTCGCATGCTAAAGATCAGCAGCCCGTTCGTCGCGGAGGTGGTGGAGAGCGCAGATGCCGCCCTCTTTGTCGGTGAGACTGGAGGAGCCTGTGACTGAGAGGGCAGTGTGTGCGTGCAACAGGTCGTATTAGGGACGATGGCAGGCCCCCGCTGAACGGCACCTGTGCACCTGCCTGCAGCCATGCTTCGCTTCTCCAAGAGTAAGTCCTCACTGAACCTCCCATGCATCCTGAACCCTCCCTGAACAGGTGCACAGTTCAACGACTATGCCACGGCCGGGAACTCGCTCAACCTGCAGCAGTCACGCATGATCAAGGTGGAGCCCTATCGCGTAGTGATTGCAGGAGGAAAAGGAGGGCAGGTCAGTGGAGGAGCGTGCAGGGGATTATGGGGTTGGCAGGTCAGATGGCTGTGGAACATGGGTGAGTGCAGTGGGTGTGCCTCATCAGTTCCTTGATTCTTGCCCATGCTGGACTTTCGAACAAATTCATAAACTCCTCCTGCACCGCAGGTCTTTGGCTGTGTCCGGATGGACGACTTCCTGTGTGGACTTGCGGAGGCAATCACGCCCAATGACACCGCCCATCAGATCTTTAAGCGCCTCTGGGTGCCCACGCCCGTCGTAGAGCCCAGCGAGGAGGGCTCCCCCTTGCGCACCAAGGTCATTTGCGCTTGGGTGGGCACTGTGATTCTTAGTATGGGTCCATCAGTATGAAGGAGAATTATAAAACCTTGATGATTACACGGAGTGAGTCTGTCTACATACCAGGTCCCAAGTCTCTCCCTCACTCACCATCCAAACCTCCCGCAGCATCTCTTTGCCCATGTGCAAATGCTGCTTGATGACAAGACTATCCTTATCGCCGAGACCGGGGACTCGATCTTTAATTGCCAGAAGCTCAAACTGCCACGGGGATGCACGTGAGATGGCCATTGGGTGGGAGCTGGCAGTCCCTGCATGCCTTGCGGACAAAACAGCACGAGTGCTGCATCACTTGGAGATCCCTGGATGCCAAATAACAATCCTCGCCGAATTCTCTCACTCAGCATGTGCACGGGTGAGGACTAATAATCGCATGCAACCCACATCATTCTCAATATCCACATCCACATGCCAGGTACGAATGGTCGCAGCAGTACGGGAGTATTGGCTGGAGCGTCGGTGCTGTGCTGGGTGCCGCCATTGGAGGCAAGTCCTGGGGATCCAGTCGCATGTCGTGTCCCCCAACTCGCTCCCTGCCATCAAAGACCTGCCAAGCAATGCGTAGCCTTCCTTTTTCCTCACCTGCATTGGCGCCACTTGGTCGCAGGCCAGAAGGATGGGCGGCGCGTGGTGGCGTGCATCGGGGATGGCAGCTTCCAGGTGACTGCCCAGGATGTGTCCACCATGATGCGGTACGGACAGAATCCCATCATCATCCTCGTCAACAACGGCGGCTATACGATTGAGGTGCGAGTGGAGGTTGGAGTTGCCTGTGTGGCTCGACAGGCTGGGCAGCCATGCACGTGCCGGCCTTGACCAGCAGCGGCGAAGGTCACACTCCTCCTACACTGTCGAGCACAGGTGGAGATCCACGATGGACCCGCTGACAACAACTACAACATCATCAAGAACTGGTGGGTTGTGATGTTGGCAGGAGTCCCAGACTCTCGGAGTTTAGTGCAGGGTCTAATGTCCAATTGTTCACTGAGTTTCCCAGCCGTTCTCAATCCTGTTTGCGCTGCTTCCTTGGTACAGGGACTATGTGGCCCTTTTCAAAGCCATGCAGAACAAGGAGGGCCAGCTTTTTGCCACCAGGGTGAGCTCTTTAAACGAGGCATATATCTCAGTGACAGTTAGGACAGTTCATGCATGACTGCCCATGGGTGCCATGTTTCGTCATGTGGGCTGACCATCATCACTCCTCCATGTACCTGGCAGGCGAAGACCGAGAAGGACCTGGAGGATGCCATCGAATTTGCGAAGAACGAGGCTGCTGATTCGCTGTGCCTCATCGAGTGCATTGTGCACAGGTGTGACAGCTGGGAGTGGGTGCATCGGCCCTGCTCTGGGTAGATCAGGAGGCGAATATCTGTCAGGTCAAGGTGTTGCGGCTGTCTTGTTGCATGTTCAATTCTCACCAACTAATCCTTGGCTTTGCAGGGATGACTGCAGCAGCGAGTTGCTGGAGTGGGGGGGCAGGGTGGCAGCGGCCAACAGCCGCCCTCCACAGTCTGATTGATTGTGCGCAATTTCAGAATGACCCGGCTGACAGTACACTCCAGAAGCCCTGACCATGTGTGATCTGCCATGGTGGCACGCGATCAGCTTGCTACACATGTACATTGCAAGGATGAACGTGTATAGTACATGCATTCTGCGCAGGAGCACAGGCGTCTGAGACATTGGGGAAGGGGGCTGGCGGGGTCAATGGAGCAAGTGTCGTGAGTGCTGTAAGTAAGTCGAGAGGCAAGGATCACTAGGCGGATGGGTGTGCGTTTCTAGGGTGATGGAGGCTACGACGCGCGAGCGGAGGCTCTGGGGGCTGAAACATGCAGAGGTGGTACAGGGGGGCCGCTGAAGGTCTGAACTGGACGTGGCAAGAGCGGGAGCGCGCACAGGGGGAATCTCCGCTGCAGCCCTCGTCTTGGGAAGCGGTGAATGCCAAATACTGGCTGGCGCAGGGGCTGAGTGCAGCTGAAAACAAGCCACAGAGGCCCATCCCAGCCCTCAGCAGCCGCCCTTCCACGGCCGCGACAGGACGGCGGGCCCCGCCTGCAGCCCGGCCCTGGCCCCACGCAGCGCCCCGTCCCGCGGCGCCAGGGTCAGCCCCGCCAGGTCCAGCTCCTCCCCGTGCTGACTCAGAGCGAGCTGGGAGACCTGGTGCAGCGTGAGGTCGCGCGTGACGTCCAGGCGCACGCTGCGCCCGCTGCGCGTGGTCAGGTGCAGCGTCACCGGCGCGTCGGCGGCGGGGTCCACCAGCCCCAGAGCCAGGCCCAGGCAGTGCAGGAGGACGGACAGCCAGGCAATCGCGGCCCGCAGCGCGGCCCAGGCCGCCGCCTCGCCGGGCGTCTGCGCCCGGCGCTCGCGCAGGAGCAGGCGCTGGCGGTCGGGCTGAATGCCGGCGCGCGCGGCCACGCTTGCGCGCAGCTTGGCCAGGCTGTCATCGGGGGAGGCGACGAAGGCCACCCGCCTGTCACTCGCCAGCTCCACAGTGACCTGATTTGTGTTTTTGTTGGGGGGGGGGGCGGGGGGTAGGGCAGGGAGCAGTGACGGAGCTAGACGGGGAAGATTAGGTTGTGGAAAGCAGGAGCATGCTGCGGGAGGTTCCTTCACGAGACAGACATCGCGTCTCCTGCGAGTATCAGTCCCACCCCCTGCCCTGTCTGGCTGGTTCCCTCGCAGCCCTTCCCCCATCCATAAACACCCACCTTTATGGCGTCGCTGCCTGACGGCTCCCGCAGGTGGACGCCGATGTTCTCCTCGGCCCAGGCCAGAAGGCCACGGCCCCGCACCTCGCGCGTCAGGCTCTCCGGCAGCACCAGCCAGTTGAAATTGTCCAGCACAGTCCAGGCCAACCGCCGGCGGTGTGCGAGACGGTTGGCGGTGGAGCGCAGCAGCTCCTTGACCCCGGGAGGCCCTCGCTCCTCTGCATCAATTGTGAAAAGGTAGGTGGCTTTGGGGTTGGGAGGCGAGGAACGATGAGCCAGTGCAATGGTCTATACCCTGCAGCCAAAGGCAGCTGATGGAAAGAGGTGACCACCACAGTCCTCCTCAAATCAAGGCACCACACCTTCCACGACCAGGCTGAAGCAGTCCGGGGTGCTGCCGGCGACCTTGGCCGCAGCTCCCAGGAGGGACTCCAGCGAGATGCCTGGGGCCATCTCCAGCCAGCTGTACCCGCCGCCCCGCCGTCTCACAGCCACATGGATGGGCGGGGGGGTAGGGGGCTCCGGCGTGGACCGTTTCCTGCCAAACCCGGCGGGGAGGAGCTGGGAAGCGCGCTCCATGACGGCAGTGTAGGCTGCAGAGCCCCGGACCCACTCCGGAGAAGGGGGTGGGGTGGGGGAGGACTGCTGCTTCAGCTCCCCCGGGAAGCTGGAAGTGGGGAGAGGCACCGGCCGGGTGGCAAGGCAGTCCACGCTCGAGGACCTCGGCAGGCTCCCATACCTCTGCCCCATGGCTCGCAGTGGTGAGGCTGTGGTGGGAATGGCACTTGGGTGAGCAGGCGCGGTGGGTTCCCATGCGTGACCCCTCTCGGTGCCCCGACACAGTCGCGTTAAGCGCCCCGCTCCCCAGCTCACATATGATGGCCAGTAAGTCGCTACGGCCACTAGTTTCGATCCTTCTCCCCATGCCGCCCTCTTCGTCCATGCTCGGGGGTGGCTGGTCCCCACTGGGCCAGCACGGGTGCCAGTACCAGGTTTGACGCGGGGCCGCTGGGCCGTGTTCCCGTCGCAGTGGGTGTCTTGTAAATGTCTCGAAGACTCTTTAGAGAACGCCCGTCAAGTGTGCACCGCTCAATGCCAGGCCGCGGAGTTTTACAAGTCATTACAAACTCTTCCGCCAGGGCGCGCCCAGGCTCGCGTGGGATGAACACGGAGCCGCACATCACCGAGAAGGCAGACCTGGATGGGCGGTCGGCACCACCCCCCTCATCGGACCGTCACACCCTCCAGGACATCAAAGTAGGTGGGAAAGGTCTTCCTGGTGCACCCAGGGTCCAGGATGGTGATGGGTTGGCCTGTAGAGGGGGTGTAGGTTGGTTGGAGATTGTGAGTATAACTCAAACTGGTAGGGGCATGCATGAGCCATCGCAGGCTCACCCAGGGCATGGCTATTTGCGCCAGGACCCGGGGCTGGCACCTCTTGTATGCAGTCACGCCTAGGGATCCCTCTCCGCAGCCTCCCTCCCTCTCCTTTTTACACACCCCAACCCCTCTTTCCCCCCCCCGACAATAAAATAAAAAAAACCTCCAATCCCCCCAAAACCCACCTCCGCAGGCGGCCAGACTGAAGGCCATGGCCATGCGGTGGTCGTCGTAGGTCTCGATCTCCGCGGCCCGAACCCCGCCCACCGGCGGCGTGATCACGCAGCTGGTCTCCCCCTCCTCCACGCTTGCCCCCAGCTTGCCGAGCTCCGCGCAGATGGCCTTCATGCGCTCCGTCTCCTTCACCCGCCAGCTGCCCACATCACGGATGGTGGTGGCCCCGTGCGCGAACAGCGCCGCCACCGCCAGCGTCATGGCCGCGTCGGGAATGTCCACGCAGCCCGCGTCCACGCCTCGCAGCCCGCCGGGCGGCGGTCCGGTGATCGTGATGGTGTGGGGCGCCCAGTCGACGCTCGCGCCCATGGCGCCCAGCACCTCGGCGAAGCGCACGTCGCCCTGCAGGCTGTCGGAGCCACAGCCGTGGACCGTCAGGCGCCCGCCGGTGATGGCGGCACCCGCGAGGAAGTACGATGCTGGCGTGTGTGTTTGGGGGGGAAGAAGTTGAGGTTGGTGGGGAGGGAGAGGGTGGGATTGTTTTATGGGTGGGGCCAAAGGGGCAGAAAGCGGTCGCCTGGTGCCGGGGGTCTGGACATTGCACTGAACGACACTCCCAGGGTTCCCAATCCTCTTCAAACCCCCATCCAGACCACACGTTCACACCTGAGGAGGCGTCGCCCTCCACAAACACGGTGCCGGGGGAGGCGTAGCGCTGGCCGGCGGGGATGTGGAGGTGCTGCAGGCCCTCCAGGCGGTGCACGGTCACGCCAAAGCGCTCCATCAGGCGCAGGGTCATGTCCACGTACGGCTGGCTGATCAGCTCGTCGGCAATGCGGATGTGGATGCCGCCCTCGCCCTCCGCCAGTGGCGCGGCCATCAGCAGCGCGGTCAGGTACTGGCTGCTCACCTTGCCGGACAGGACCACCTTTTGGGAAAGGGCGAAAGGGGGCAAAAGGGCGGTGGGGGGGTGGTAATGGAGTAAGTGCTGAAGAAATCCGATGCAGGGATGGAAGAGGCCCCTGGCAGATGCTCAGGATCTGGCTCCGCGGTCGTGCTCCTGGATGACAGGGCCTCCAAGCGACCAGTACAACCCCATGTGACCCACGTGATCCAAACACCCTCCACGACCAACACAGGCAGGCTCCTTGACATCAAAGCTGTAAAACCTCGTCATCCGACCCCACCACGCCCACACACCTCTCCAGACTGCAGGCCGGTGGCGTGCAGGCGCACGGGCGGGCATTTCGTGCCCAGCGTGCACTCTGCGTCCACGCCCAGCTGGCGCAGGCCATCCACCAGGTCCTGGATGGGCCGCTCCCTCATCCGGGGCACCCCGTCCAGCACAAACGTGCCCCGCCCCGCCGCCGCCAGTGCGGCCGTCAGCGGCCTAGCGGGCATGGGGGGTGGGGGGGGGGGGGAGGAGTGGCGCTCGCTGCATGTGGACTCACGAGCCCTGCTCGGCGGGCTGGGGTCCAACTAAAGCGACCCCTCCAGCTGCCTATCGATGGCGCCAGCCAGGCTCGGGAGGACACAATGTTTCACACAGACACCCTGCAGTGTCTTCACAGCAACACACCAACCCACCGCATAGCGGTCCCGGCGTTGCCCAGGAACAGCTCGGCCCCTGTTGAGTTGAACCGCCCGCCGCAGCCCTCCACCCGGATCTGCTTGGCGTCCCAGTCCACTTCCAGCTGCACGTTCAGCTGCTGCAGCGCCGACACCATGTAGCGGATGTCCTCTGAATCCTGAGAATTGAGGGTGGGCCATGCGGTGCTCATGAGCGGTCGGCTCCCAGGGCCTGGACATACGCGATTAGCAAGGGCACGGAGTTGCATGAAAATACAATCATTCCTGTCGGCTCCACTTTGTAAAGCGCAAATGACTAATCTTGCTGCTCGCAATAACCTACCAGGATGTTGTCCAGGGTGGTGGTACCCTCGGCCAGGGCAGCCAGCAACAATGCTCTGTTGCTGAGTGACTTAGACCCAGGGAGGGTCACCTCACCCTCGATGCGCTTGATGGGCTGGAGCACCAGCTGGGAGGGCGTGGCTGCGACGGCAGCGGCCTGAGTCTTGGCAACCATGAGGCGCGGCTTGAAAACCCTGGTGGACGGGCGAGGTGCGTGCGTGGCACGAGCGGAGAGGCTCAGTTGGCTGTACGAGTATCTGCGCATTGAAACATTACAAAAATGCGCCGGAGGCGCGTTCTGCGTCGTCGCTGCCATCTGCAGGGTCGCAAGACAGCGTGCAGGGCACGCCATGGTGATGGACAAAGTGCCGCACACCGGCCTCCTTTGACCTGCTCCAAGGCACCGTTATATGTGACTTTGGGTTTTGGTTCTGACAATGCACAGGGCATAAACATTCAACCCTCCGGCCTTGTGTCACATCGGGCCCAACGTGATATCCCACGTGGATCAAGGAGGGCGCGCGCCGGGGAAAAACTAAGTCGGTGCATCTGCCCGTTGCGTGCACGCCGAGCTCCATCATTGCAATAGGAACAGAGTGCGGTGCTACAATCTTCCACAACTGCGGTGATTTTAGCGCTCACCAGGTCGCACCTCGGGCCAGGAACCGTCCCCGGGCACCAAGCACAGGAGCTGTTGTAGCCTCGCTGTCCAAGGGATAATCCTTCAAGATGGGAGAACGCAAAGGTGACGATGCGGTTGGCAGGTCCGACCGTGAACAGCCTGTGCAATGCGCAGGTGCACCCCTCACCTGCCCCGTCCTGACACCACCCCACAGTGCTGAACAAATACTTTCCGCCGGATTTCGATCCGGCGAAGCTCCCGAAGGCCAGCCGTGTGCGGTGAGTGTGCAAAGAAGGGGGATGCATTGGCGGCCTTACCTTCATGAGACATAGTCGGTGGGCCTGGGACATGACACCGTTCCCGGCCTCCCGGCGCCACTGGCTGGCCTTGACGATGCCCTTGTGGCAGCCCGGCACCCTTCCCGTCAACCACGATTCCACCCCCCCTCTCCACGCCTGCACCACGCAGGTCAGAGGACAAGCAGATGAAGGTGCGGATGATGCTCCCCATGAGCGTGCGGTGCAACACCTGCGGCACCTACATGTACAAGGGCACCAAGTTCAACTGCCGCATGGAGGACGTGCGCGGGGAGTCGTACCTGGGCATCAAGATCTTCCGCTTCTACTACCGATGCACCGCCTGCTCCGCGGAGTTCTGCATGAAGACCGACCCCAAGAACACAGACTACACCGTGGAGGGCGGGGCTACGCGCAACTACGAGCCCTGGCGCGACAAGGAGAAGGCCAAGCTGCAGACGGCGGCGGAGCGAGAGGAGGAGGAGCGGGGGAATGCCATGAAGGTGCTGGAAAATCGCACCCTGGACAGCAAGCGGGAGATGGACCTGACCGCCGCGCTGGACGAGATGCAGAGCCTAAAGGTGTGTTGTGTGTGTGTGTGTGTGTGTGTGTGTGTGGAGGGGTAACGAACTGACGGGGGACTGTTCGACCCCAGATTGTTCAAGGGGTTTGGGATCAGGGGAGGGAAACCAACGGCGTCCTCGGATCCGGGTCGATTTGCGGCCAGCCTCCAAGGCACCTGCGGCGTGGCTTGGGGTCACACGCTCCACATCCTCTCCCACGTCCTCAAAACACTCATCCAACCCACCTTATAGGCTCGGCACGCACGTGTGGACACCGAGGCGGCGCTAGCGGCCCTCAGTCGCGCCCGGGAGGGCGAGGGGGAGGAGCCGCCGGACCTGGATGAGGAGGACGAGGCAGCCGTGCGAGCCATGCTCCTGCACCGGGCGGGATTCGTGCGGCGGCTGTCTGACAGTGAGGAGGAGGGCAGCCCTGTGGGCCCTGGGCCGGAGGGGGGGGCGGGCGGGGGAGGGGCAGCCAGGCCGCACGCCCCCCGCCTCTCGGTGGCGGCGGCCGCCTGGGACGAGGAGGAGGATGGCGAGGAGCCTGCGCCAGGTGGAAAGGGCGACCAGATCGACGCTCCTTCCAGTAGCAAGAGTGGCTCTGAGCCGGCTGGCGAGCGGGCAAACGGCGCGGGCGAGGCGGCGGGGCTCGACGACTACCAGGCCCCCGCAGCCGCGCCAGCAGCAGCCAAACCCAAGGCCCCTCCGGTCAATGAGCCTGCGACAGTCATGCCGCGATTTGCGGTCAAGCCAGCAGCCATCGTGGTGAAGCGCAAGGCGCCGGAGCCAGATGGAGAGCCTGCTGTGCCCGAGGACGTCGGCCTGCAGAGCCTTCTGGGAGGGTACGACTCCAGCGACCATTACGAGAGCCAATGATCATCCATGCACGTGCACAACCTTCTCTGCAAATCGATCTTCTAGACGCATTGGCAGAACAAAGACTCGATCTTGGGGCGAGGAGTTGCCACGATCAACCTTTCCCCACGCGGACTCGCCGCGATCTTCCCCTCCATGGCACGCCTGGGCGACGGCGGCGCATCGGCCAGCGCAGACCCATCGGAAAGCTTTGGCATGCTCGATGTCAGCATCGAAACATCACCCATCCCATCTGAACAACGGAGAGCAGGCGGCCCCCCGGGAGCCGAGGATCAACCTGGCCGCGGCGCAGGGAATCCGTCTGC
Source organism: Auxenochlorella protothecoides (assembly GCF_000733215.1). Classification (NCBI taxonomy): domain Eukaryota; kingdom Viridiplantae; phylum Chlorophyta; class Trebouxiophyceae; order Chlorellales; family Chlorellaceae; genus Auxenochlorella; species Auxenochlorella protothecoides. The sequence continues at coordinate 313,483 of NW_011934204.1, forward strand.
CTGGGTGCGGCCTCCGGAATCGGCTGCGCGCGGCCCATTTCGAAGTTGGGTGGGGTCCCATGGGCGTGTCTTAGTAACAAAACGTGCCGCGCATACTGGTAGTCATCCCAACTTCCTTGAAACCTTTAATTGTGTTCAGGTAGAAATATTCACTTCAAATTATCCCAATCATCCTGCAGGCGGCCGTCTGTGACAATGTCGCCGCAGGAGGAGTCGTGGGACACGGTGGGAATATTTGTGTTCCCTGGCTTCGAGCCGCTCGATGCCTACGGCCCAATGGAGCTCTTTGGAAGCATGATTCGAGAGGGTCTGCGCAAGGTGAAGCGCATCGTCTTCGTGGCGGAGACCGCGGGCCCGGTCCCCTCATGCTTCGGACCCAGCACCGTGGCAGAGTACGGCCTCGACGACTGCCCCCCCCTGGACGTGCTGGTGATCTCGGGGGGCATTGGCACCCGCATCCTCATGCACAATACCCGAGTCGTGGACTGGCTGCGATCCCAAATACTCGATCATGACGTGCGGCACGTGCTCAGCGTCTGCACAGGTGGGTGGGGGGGTGGGGGGCCCTGAAGGCGGTGGACTGGCAAGGTCCCATCTCAGCACCCCCATCCTGTATAAGAGAGGTATCTTACCCGCCACCTGTACACCCCTCGCCGCCCAGGTGCTGCCCTCCTAGCTGCCACCGGCCTGCTGGACGGCAAGCCAGCCACCACCAACAAGGAGCTCTTCACCTACATCCGCCAGCTGTTTCCCGCGGTGCAGTGGCAGGGAACCGCGCGCTGGATATCGCAGGGCAAGGTGGTCACCGCCAGCGGGGTGACCGCCGGCATGGACGCTGCGCTCTCCATCATTGAGGGCACCTTTGGCGCGGAGGTCGCGGAGCGCGTGGCGCGGGACGTCGAGTACATTGGCGACTGGAGGCAGGCAAGCAACGACCCTTTTGCGCACCATTCCTCCTCCGACGACGGCGAGGGGGCCGGGTAGGAAGGCAGGAGGGCTTCGGCCCTTTGGGGCCTGGGAGTCCCAAGGCACTCCTCGTTCCCGGAAGCACCTGCCCCCTTCCCATGGTATTCAAGACTACCCTGCCGCTGTCGTAGGCTCCTCAGCCCCTACCCAGCACCCGATCCCAGCCATGCGAGCGGGCAGGATTTGTACCCCCCTTTTCTTACATCGAGGTGCCCCTAAACCTGTCTTTTCACCATTCCATTCAAACGCTGCCAGCCACTGCGCGACCGCTGCCCTTGTACATACTCCTGCTTTCCCCCACTCCACCATGCTTCTGCCGACTCCAGGTCACCCTGTACTCTTAGGTAAAATGATTGAGAGCAGGTGGGAGTGGCTGTGACGGTCATGTGCAGGAGGCATGATGTAGCATGTGAGGGGAGATTGTAGGAGCGCGGCACAGAGAGTAGCTAGGGGTTCCAGACCCATTCGGGCATGCTGCAACCCCTTCCGGGACTCCAGGCCCGAGCCTCGCCGGATCCGGCAGCTGGCGTGCGTGGACCACATCCGGCGATGCAGGACCGTGGCGCGCGGATGGTGGCCCGTGGCGGCACACCCGCCCGCCTAGGCGGAGGCTGCCTCCTGCCGCTTGGCCAGGGATTCGCTGGAGAGGTCCAGGACCTTGCCGGTGATTCGGAGGTACATGTCCAGCACATCCTCAATCTCCGTCTCAAAGTGCGAGGTCGCATCGTACCCACGGCTGATGAAGCAGCCGTCTCTGCAGGCAAGCCAACATTTGAGGAGGCGAGGGGTTGGGGTAGAAAGAGAGCACAGCAAACATGGTGGTGGTGGGATACTGTATGCCGACACCATGGTGCCTGGCAGGGCATGATACGCTGCTGTGCACATCCCATCGCAACCGGCACGGGCGCCAGGGGAGGGCATTCTCCGGCAACAACCAGGGCCGCACGCGCAGGAGCCAGACACATCACAGACCCTGCTGCAGGCAGCCCCATGCCCCCGCCTCCATCGCCCCATCGCCCAGCCTACCTTTGCCCGCTCTCCAGCGGCTCAAACACGTCCACCACCTCCACGAATTTCTCATCAATCTTACCCAGCAGTTGAAGGCCTGCGTGTTAAGGGAGGGGGGGCGCACAAGGATTGGCATGGGCTGGCGCCGAGCACTCCTGTTCGGAAGCCGCACGAGGCTCTGTGCGCCGAGCAGAATCTCAAGGATCTGCCGGTGGGTGTTCTGGGGCCAGGGACCCTGCCCCTGTCTGGGAATCGCCGGCCTTTGCCGCAGCCCAGCACATCAACCCCCTCCACCATCGTTCTCCCTTTCCACCCTCAGGGAAACGCACCTGCCGCGAGCTCAGCAGTGGGGTCTGTGGTCTCAACGGTGGTGGACACAAAGGCCAGCCATTTGTCCTTGGGCGCCACATGGTGGGAGTATGAGCAGCAGAAGACGTAAATGTCTGAGCGACGGCCCACCTGCTTCTGCGGCAGGATCAGCTGCAGGTGGTAGGAGGGGGGGGGAAATCCAATGAGGTTGGGGGTGGGCAGGACTACATTGAATCCCTGGAAACACTTGGAGGGATCCGATTCAAGGGCAGCAGAGCTTGGGTCAAAGGTCAGAATCTTGGACCGGCGGGTAGGCAGGCGATGGATGCCCCGACCTCGAGGGCCTGCACTCAAAGCCCCGCCACCGCCCCCTCCCTGCCCATCCGCCCACCTGCACGCTGTGCGAGTCGCCCGTGGAGGGGATGGGGTGGGACAGCACGCACAGCGCGCGCACCACTCGACTCGTGCGCTGGACCTGGGGACCGATGGGGAGGGAAGGCGTGGAGGGTGAGGAGGCTGCGTGCATGAGCGTGCAAGAGCTCGAAAGCAGAGGACAGTGGGGGGGCGGTAGGCAGCCACGGTGGCCAGGACTACACCTCATCTGTCCAACTTACCGACTCACGGGTCCACCACCCTAAAATCCCAAACCCTCACTCCCAAAACCCCACCTTGGAGGGAAAATAGCTGGCGTCCCCCACCACAAACTTGGCGGTGGCGGTCTGGCCCTCGCTCTTCACGCCCATCGCGCGCCCGCTGTCGGCATCGTACACCACCTCCGCGTCGGCCTTGGCGAGCATGTAGGTGCCGCCGTACACCGCCGACAGGCGGGCAAAGGCCTGGGGCAGCTCGCCCAGGCCGTACAGGGGGTAGATGTAGGGACTCTTCAAGCCCTCGTACCGCATCATGGAGTCGTAGTACAGCTTGATCTTGAGCACCGTCTCCAGCGCGGGCTGCAAGGCGGAGCAAGTGGTGGGGCATGGTGGGTGCAGGCGAGGTTTCGGCCGCCGCTGGGCTGCTCACATGGTGTGAGTCAGGGACATCCCGGGACAGAAGGCCGGCAGTGCCAGGCCCCGATCCTGATGGCGGCATTGCCCCCCCCCTCCTTTCCCCGAGGCCTCTCACCCGGCGCATGTAGGAGTCGTCGGAGTGCAGAGCCAGGGCGTGCCCCATGAAGTCCACCGTCATGGCATCCAGGCCGTACTGAGAGTACAGCTCCTGCGGCATGCCATGGCTGGGCTGTTGCAGGGCAGGAGCAAGGTCAAGCAGCCGAGGGAGGGGTCCACCTAGCTTGGAAGCATTGCATGCCTGACCCTGGCCCGGCCCCGCCTTGCGTCAAGCCAAATCGAGGTAACTCACCGCCATCGTCACCCTCCTCAGGTCCTGGCCCTTGTAGGTCTGGGGGTCGGCCGGGTCGTACTGCTGGACGTACCTGCATTCCCAGGGACATGAAGACATGCCGTGAGAGGCTAACTTTTGATTCTGCGATCCAGGAAAAGCGCAGGCCCCACCCCGTTGAGATCCCCTGAGCACCTCCACTCACCCCAGGAACTTTGCAGCTCGCCGCTTTTCAAACAGGCCCAGCAGCGGCGACTTGAGCGCCTCCCAGTCCGAGGCTGGCACCTGTGGGGCGGCAAAGGTGACCAAATGAAGCCAAGGGCATCTTGGGGGCGAGCTCATATACATGCAGGGATTGAGATGGCCATGGTGCGACCCGCGGCATGCAGGGCACTTGATCTGGACCTTCCTCCTTCGGGTGGTGGGCTGAACCCATTCCACGGATGAGTTTCCCCCCTCCCATGCTTCCCTTGCCCCAGGAATTTACCATGACAGCTGGCTCAGGGGGCCTGATCATGTTCCCACCCCTTGCCCAAATCCAATTCATCAATCCCACCTTCTCCACGCGGTTCTTGTTCAGCACAAAGGACCCATCCACGGCCTTGAACTCGAGGTACTTGGTCACATCGGTGTGGATGAGCACCTTGACAAGGTTGCCGTTGGCCTGGGGAACAGTGTGGGACAGAGGAAGGGATGTCCCAGAGTATTTGAGAGATCGATGATACAAAAGTCAGTCCTGACTCATCCAAGATTACCCGCTCTCACAGCTCACCATGATGAACTTCGGGACCAGATCCACATTAAAGTCCCTGCTGGGACCCAGCTCGGTCTGGGGCTTCTGGCCGGGCCGGAACCTCTCGAACAGCTGGGTGGTAGGTGTGTGTTAAGGGCTCAGCGGGGGCTGTGCCAGGCATCAGGGGCAGATGCCGCTCTGCAAAGCCTCGTTAGCGGCATGTATGATTGCAGGAACCATGGGACGCATCGCACCTGGTTCAGGTTCAACGAGGCAGACTGCCCGCCATAGTAGTTGTTCCGGTCAATGTGAAGTACCTGGCGAGGGGGAAGCGGGAACCACTGGGTGGTTGGGAATCTGGCCACAGGGGGACGGTCCGTGGTGTGGTGGAGAACAGTCTGTTAAGCATGTCGCTCACCTTGTAGCCATCGACGGACAGCAGGCCTGAGATTATGCACTCCTTCAGCCCTGTGCCCAGCACAATCGCGTCATATGCTTCCTCCATGGCTCACACGTCGGCACCCGGACCTGTCTTTGGCGCAAAAATATCACGATGGTGCACGAGCGTACGAGGCGGGGATTTAATCAGATCTGGAAACGGGCGCGTGCGGGTCGGTTCCGACCTGGTTCCTCTGTCCCACAGAGTTTTGGAAATCATGGCCAAACAAGCGCGCCTCGCCAAAATCTTGAATATGACCCGGGATGCACGGTGGGTGATCAGGGGCCATCGCACCTGCCTTTGGGCATCATGAATCGGACTTGGGCTCGCATGTGCTTCCCACGCTCACAGAAAGCATAGCAGTGCACCTCCAGGATCTGCGTGGATCGCCAGGCGCACTGCCCAAGCCTCTGGACGCGGCACCATGATGCAGCGCTTGCCGCAGACGATGCCCCTGCAGAGTGGGTCGGTCACAGCTTTTAGTGTTGTTCAGAAATCGCGGGGCCTCAATCGAACTCTGCATGGACCGCGCTGGGATTCCGCGCGTCTGGTCCCGGCAGCTCGGAAGAAGGGAGTGCGAGAGGCCGATCTGTACCTGGCCGTCCCCACTGAGCCACCGGCGTCCGTCCCGTGGCACCAGTCCGTTCCCACGCCTGTCAAGGTTCCCGTCACCATCCTAGCATCCCTTTTGGCACTCCGCTTCATCGCGAGGTCCCTCAGGAGACGAGGGTGAGTCCATCGCCCAGGGCCATTGGTGCTGACCTGTACCATGATGCAGTGAGCAGAGCAATTCTTTTTAAACCGGTGTCGCTCTGCTCATTTTACCACCCCCTGACCTGCAGCTCGTCCACAGTATTGGAAGAACGGGGATGGAAGCGCAAGGAGAAGGCAGCCGACGACTCCCATTACAAGAGTGTGTTGGCATGATTGTCCCATTTTGGTTACGGGAGAGGATGCAGAGTGGGTCTTGCTGCCCTCGTGAAGCCACGGAGCATGCATTGCATTTTCTTAACCTATCTTGCACTCCCCATTCGCGCGTACAGAGATGATGAAGGGCGTGAAGACGGTCCAGTATGAGGCGCTGACACCCGAGCAGATCGCCGAAGCCCGCTCACGCCGCAAGCAAGACCTGGGCAGGTGAGGTGCACGGATGTATGGGAGGACATGCTGGGAGGACACTTCCACGGCATCTGGCTTTCCTTGGTGGCTGGCCCAGCGGTCACTCGCTCCATACATTTCGCCTTGCTGCCAGAGAACCATCACAGCGATTCTTTCCTTGCATTCCCAGGGACTCGGCTCCGCTGGGCATGGACGCGATCCACATTCCAGACAACCATCCCTTTGCCATCCGGGCTCCTGTATCTGCGGGTGCGAGGTTTGGAGGGCACATGTTTAAGATGCTGGGGGCTGGCCTCAACTCAAGGTGCCTACTGCTGAAAACTCAAGATCAAACGGCCGAAGATCCTGCTGTCCTCACACTACCGTAGAGGAGGAGGCGCTCATCGAGGAGCGGTTGAGCGGTCCCAAGCAGCGGCGCCGCATCTCCGCAGCCGACCTGGAGCTCATGAAAAAGCTGCAGGCTGAAGCTGCCGTAGCGGACGCTGCCGCAGATGCCAGGGCGGCCTCGCGGAATGAGGGCGGATACTGAGCATAGCTGCTGCTAGGCGCGCTGTCTGTAGCAGCACAGAGCCCAGTCGGTGTTTGTCATGCAGGATCGGCCTTGCGTCCTAGAGGAATGAGAACTGTTCCTGCGAATGGCTCTCATGGACCGGCCTCACCAAAACCCAAACGGGTGTGCAACATGATGTACATGGACATATTAGACTGCGAGCATTTGCCCAGGGAAAGTCTGCAAGAGGCAGTACACATGCAGTGCCAGCTAAAGATGTTCCATGGGGCAAGGCAAATGGTATTGCAATAGCAATACCTTATAGAAGGGATGAAACCATATCGACACGAGCCAGAAGGGACCACAGTCTGAGGGATCTTTAAGAACGAACAATATGGCGCGCAGAGGTCCACTCGTACAGGTTCACCTTGCAGCCATTCCCATGCCTTGGGATACTGTTGCTATGCCAAGAGATAGGCGTCTAGGGGCAGGGGAGCCATGGCGCCGATGCAATCTGTCACCCACCTGGGCGAGACCAGGGCATGGCGAGAGGCCCGCTGCGACCCTGGATTGGGCTTGGTCTCGCACAGCGTGACACAGCGTGTGTCGCTCCCACCGCACCGCTGCCCGGACGGCGCCAGCTCCGCGCCGGCAGCCTGCGCCAGAGCCAGCAGCTCCTCCCTGGCGCTGAATGTGCCTGGCATGAGTGAGGGGTGGCCATGAGCGGTTGGTGCAAAGGAATGAGGAGCACGAGGACAGGGGCCGCGGGCTCGCATGACTGCCGGGGGAGGCACGTGTCAGGCCGTCAATGGGGCGGCGCCCCACCACTCCGTGGCCCAGCACCCACCCGCGAGTCGTATGCTGTACCCTGCCAGGGGCCCCGGCGCTCCTGCGCGTCTTTGCTCCCGGCTCAGGGCCGCCGCGCCCCTCCCGCCACAGCTGTCACCCTCCACCTGGCAGGTGACATGGGGCTGACTGGATCATGCCGCTGACACTCTGGCAGGCAGGCCCCGCCGCCAATGGCCGCCCGGTGCCCTCACCAGGTACTCCCGCTCATCCACCGGTCGGACTTGCGCTCTATGCTGTCGCGTCACGGCCTCCGCCCAGGCCTCCTGCACGACCCAGACCCCCGAGGCCAGACCCATGAGGTACTTGAAGGTGCGCCTGTGCAGGAGGGGGCAGGTCGGACTCCTGAACGGGGTGATCTCCAGGGCTTGGCCACCCATGCAGCGCCGAGGCTGGTCTCAGAGGCACAGTACCCCAATCCTCATCAACCCCAGCCGTGGGCCCCTCCAACTCACGCAGCAGCGCCCTGCGCGTCGACGCCACAGACCACGTGCGTCACACCTGGCTGCCAGGTGTCAACCACCTCGACCCCACGCCGGGCCAGCTGGCAGAGTGTCCCGGGGGAGGGCACGTCGGAGAGCCCTGACCCCAGCGCCTTGATCGCGCCGCCGCCGACCTCAAGCTCTCCGCGAGGATCCGCAGAGCGGCTCTCCTCCTCGGCGCCAGGCTTGCGGCCGGCACGACCGCGCGCCTCCTTTCCAGTGGCGCGAGACGGCGCCCGCGTGCCAGATTGCGTGTCGGGGCTGGGCGCGGTACACCCAGGCCACGGCGCCTGGGCGCGGGCGCCGCCGCCCGGCTTGGGGGTGAGGCACACCTCACACACCTTGGCCTCGAACTGGTTGTCATGCGTACAGAGGGGGTGTGCCAGGTGTGAAATTTAACATAAAAATGGCCTTATCAATGTTGACCCTCGTTTTGAAGTCCCCGCCTCGCAAGCCCCTGACTGTAGGACCTGGGCTGGGGTTAAAAAATGCAAGGTGTTTGACGCTCCTCACCTGCCGAACCCTCCAAGCCACTCGCTCACCTTGTTCTCCAGCGTGCAGGCAGAGCAGCTCCAGGGCAGGAGGCGGGTGGGGATGCGACGCAGCCGCTCCTCCTCCTCGGCGGTCGCAGCTGCGGCGGCAGGGGTCAGCATGTCCAAAGGCGTGCGCCGCCCCTGAGACGGAGCAGCTCCCCTGCCGGGCTGACGTCTCACTGCATTGCCCCGCCCAGACCCTTCGCTCGTCCTGGCCCTCGGCGGCGCGCGCTCCCGGCGCCGCGCGTCGCGCCGCGTGGGTCCTCTCTGCCGCGACCGCTTCCTTGGCGGGCGGGCGGGGCCCTCGGCGCCGGCTGCCTTCCCGCTGAGGGGGGCGGCAGCATCCCGCACCCGGGGGGGTGAGGCCACGGGGGCCGCCGCCGCTCCAGGCAGTTCTGAACTGCTACAGGCTGCCTCGTCGCCTGTGCCGGCTCGCTGACTCAGCGTCACGCTGGTCTGGGCGGTGCACGCCTCCTGGGTTGCCGTGCTGCCAGGCTCACGCTGGCGCCGCCTGAGACGGCTCGGGCCCTCGGCAGGTGCGGCGTCGTGGGGCCCGGGGACCGCAGTTCCAGCTGAAGGCACCACAAAGTCCTCGGCAGCGCTGCCGGGAGCCTCATGTTCGGGCGCAGGGGCGAGCTGGGACGATGGGACGCGCCGCTTCTTGACTGAGGAGGATGGGAGGTAGATCGAGCCCGACAGGGGGTCTGCTGCTAGTGTGTGAGCGTTGGGCGGACTGCAGGGTGGGACCTGATCGACCGCGCACCCTGCCAGGGCCACGGACTCTAGGAGCCCTGTGCCCCGCTCGCTGCACTCCTCTGCGGCTCCGGGGAGGAGCACCTGGGAAGTGGCGGGCCGCTGGCTCTGCGTCCGGGGCACAGTCCCGGGGCCTACCTGTCGCGCGAGCTCCATCACATTCTCTGCGAAGCGGTGGAGGGTGGATGCGGTTCACCTTGACATGACTTCGGGAGTCTGTGCGCTCACATCTGAACAAACCTGAAATCCGCTCCCTCGAGTACAGTCCGTGAATCTCACCCTTGTCAGCCTTCAGCCTTGCAAAGGCGTTGAGCACCGCGTCCATCGCAGCGTCCTGGGCGACCTCCCTCCTGCCCACGCACGCCTTGCAGATGGGGCAGCGCTGCTTGTGCTGCATCGCCTGCTGGAGGCATCGCCTGGGGGGAAATGTATCATAGCAACTGAAAGCCCATTGGTGAGGGTATGTTTTGTGCAGGAAGACGGCTCCAACGAGCATGGGATACTCCCTCCCCAGCTCCAAGAGCAGGTCAGTTCTCACTTGCAAAAGTAGTGGCAACATGGAAGGCGTGCCACGGGAACAAGGAGCACGTTCAGGCTGCGAGGAGAGGATTGAAGACGGGGAATTCGGCATGAAGTGGTGACTGAGCTGGCTTCTGCTCTGCACTCGCCGGGGTAATCATCGCTGTGCAGACATACCAGATGGGGCAGCCCAAGTCCTGGGCAAGCCTGACGATGCTATTCTCCGCCACCTCCCGTCGTCTGGCAGCCAGTCCGGTCTTATCTGGAGAGGAATCACCGTACGCCATGTTGAGAAGATTTGAAGATGGTATCCTTGCAGCATGACATGTAAGTGTACCCATCGTCTGTCCCTTCCGGCATTCGAGCGCACTCCGTCCATTCTATTTCCACCTCGTGGCTCCGAGATTGATCACACCGAGGAGTGGCAGTGTCAGCGTCATGCATGTATACTAGCCTTCTAGGAAGCTATCAAAGCACGCACCGGCTTCTGCAGGCTGCATGGGATCGCTACCGACCCCGTGGATCACATCCCGGCAAACCCTGACGTGGAGGTTGTTCTGGCACCTACTACCCTGAATCGCTCATCCGGAACGGTTTGTCGTCATGGAGATTGATGCGCAGGCCGACGCGAGCCTAGATCTGGAGGTGGGTCGTGCATGAGGCCGGGCCGTACGGGACTGGACATGTGCAACGCTGCCCCTGCACCTCGTTCACCTCCGCCCCTTGCCCCTTGCAGAGCCTGTTCAGCGGCGCCACCGGGGCAGCCCGGCTGGAGCACCTGCTTTTTGTCGCCGACAAGTTCAAGGGCCAGGAGCTGGAGCTGGAGGCGCTGCGCCTGGCAGCCGACCAGCTGGCAGCGGCTTCCAACGTCAAGCTGCATCGTGAGGTCCTGGAACGCATCGGTGGACGACTGGGGCCTGCGTACGTTCTTGACAGGTGAGACTGGGCAGCAGTGCCGGCGGGCTGGGCGGTTTGGGACTTGGGGCGTGTGAGCGTGCCAGCCTCGCGGCCTTGTTGTGTGGAGTCTGGCACCACCAAGCCCTGCTTGTCACTCCAGGGTCCTTTTGGGGCCTGGCGTGCATCGCACAATCCCGCGCTGCTCTCCTGCCTCTGCAATACCTCTACCCCCGAACCACTCAGGCCCCAGCTGGAGGCAAAGGAGCGGGCCCTGGCGGCCCAGTCCTCGGTCCTGGATGCCGACCTGGCGGCGGCCCGAGCCACTCAGTCCAAGGATGCGGTCAGGGCCGCGCACCGTGCCCTGGCGGATTGCTGGGCCTCCCAGGGCGCCGTCAACGAGGCGATGAAGGGGTACATGCGCATGCGCGAGTTCTGCACCCAGCCAGACCATGTGCTGACGATGTGCATCAGGTGGGTGCGTGGTGGGCGTGGGGGGCGGTGGGGATGTGGCCCCGGTGCTCTGCGGGGCTGGTGGCCGGGCATGCCGAGGCCATCCACACCATGGTCCCGGGGTCCAAGCACGCCCCCCTCTCCCTTCCCCAGCATCATCAAATGTGCGGTGGCGATGCGGCAGTGGGTGCATGTGGCGGCGTACAGGAAACGGGGCGAGTCTGTCGTGGCCTCCTCGGTGGGTGCATGGAGGTGGGAGGGAAGGGGACCGGGGCCGCGCTGACAGGCACCCGACAGCTCAGTCGGGGGCTGGGATTTCTGGGAGAATGCTGCACCGCTGCAGCATTCGTTCCCACGCACGTCCGTGAGGAGGTCCATGCCTGACCTCCCCCCTGAAGCCTGCTGTGCAGACCGATACGATGGCAAAGAGCCAGCTGGCGGCCGCTGGGGGTCTGTACAGCCTGTCCCAGGCAAAGTTCGAGGAGGCGGCACGCAGCTATGTCGAGGTATGGGGGGGTGACGGGGGACTGCCACCAGGTGGCAGTGGGAAATCTTGTGAAGGATCGGATGCCGAGTCGGCTCGTCATATCCAGGACGGTGAATTCTCAGAGCCGTCAACCCTCGCCATTGACATCGTGACGCAGGTATCCCCCGACCTGGGTTCGGAGTTCTCTGACGTCATCTCTGCCCAGGTTCGTCCGCGTGGGTTTCTGCCCTGGAAGCAGGGGATGCGGCTGGAGGCGGCCTTGCCTGCCGCCCTGTGTTCCTGTTTGGCCACCTCACAAACGCTGTGCAAGCTGCCCTGCACAGTAGACACGGTCTGCAACCCCCCT
>NW_011934204.1:326241-333643 GCF_000733215.1 Auxenochlorella protothecoides
ACGCAGGACATCGCTACGCATGGGGCCATGTGTGCGCTGGCGTCCCTGGATCGGCCGGCCCTGCAGAGCCTGGTGATCGACTCGCCGGGATTTCGGGAGCACCTGGAGTCGGTGCCCGAGGTGGGCGCCGTACGGGGCTGGGCGCGGTTTCCTTGTAGCCCCGGCACTTTGGTGGGTGGGAGACGTGTGGCACGGCGCATCGCTGAAACTCAGCTCATCTCCTCCTCTACCCCGCCCAGATTCGCGACGCCGTGAACTCCTTCCATGCCTCGCGCTTTGCGGACTGCCTCCGGCACCTGGAGGCGGCGAGGTGGGCGTGCTTGGTTTGAGGACTGAGGGCATGATACTGCACCAGCCTGGCATTGGGCGACAGCGGAAGTGGTGTCATGCGGCCACCCTTGGGAACGCATTGCAGCGCGGTCCACTCTCCTCGATCTGTTCCAGACGACACCATCCTTGGCATGCGAATCTGCGCCATCAACCCCTTTGCCTCCCAGCCTCCCTTCTTCAAGCAAACTCCCTCGTGTTCCACAGGCCCGGCATGGAGCTGTCGCCGCACCTGGCCCCCCACCTCCCCGCACTGTTCAAGGAGATCCGGCGCCGGGGTCTGGAGCTCCACGCCCGCCCCTATGCCACCCTGGCCCTGTCCGGCATGGGCGCCGCGCTGGGCCTGATCCCCGCCGATCTGGAGGCGGAGCTAGAGGCGCTGATCGTGGGCGGGCGGCTGTCCGCGCGCATCGACGGCGCGGCGGGCGTGCTGCGCGCGCACCGCCCCGACGCGCGCGCTGGGGCGCTCGGTGCCGTCCTGGCGGCGGGAGAGGAGTTTGTCGCGGCCAGCCGGCTCCTGGCGCTTCGGGCCTCGGTCCTGCAGCACGGTCTGGTGCAGGTACTTCTTGTGGCTGTCTATGTGGAAGAATGGGGGGAGGGCACGGGAACCGAAGGTGGGCACGGACTGGTGCTGCGCGCTGGGAGTTGGACGCTGGGCATGTATGCGTGGCGGCGCACATGGGCGGCGTCGACACTAGGGTTCAATGTAGTGTGTGCCGCGCTGTTGGCCCGGCATAGCTGTGGGGCCGGGGCTGGCACCGAGGGCTGAAGGCGCACCGGGCAATGGTGCAGGCGAGAAACTACATGTTATCAAGCGCAGAGCCTCCCACATGACACTCGCCCGATGCCAGAGGAGCCTTGGCGCTGGCCCGGGAGCTGGAAGGGGGGATGCGCAGCGACATCCCAGGCAAAGGGACAGGTGACGCTCTCGGGAAGGAGTGGTGGCATGAAGATGAGGCGCGCAGTCGCAGACAGAGTGCATGCTAATCACATGCATCTCTTTCCCTTGCAGGGTACTGAGCTCGTGAAGGGGCTTCCCTGTAGATTTATACATTGACTGTTCGCATTTGTTGATGAACCAAGGGTGACTAAGAAATCAGGGTGTCTATGCAGGAAAACTGCAAGAGGGTTGTACTTTACCATGCAGGACCTGTCGGGGTTGCGCGCTCATGCTTTCCCCCGAAATCCACGTTGTACCAACAAACCAGCCCTTCAACCCCTGCATATGTGGTGATCATGCCACCTACATTACCTTCCTCCTCGAACAGTCCCGGGCCTGCCTCGAATCCATATTCCTGCAACCATGGCGAAGGCCGTCGACAAGCGTCAGGCATACAGCATTATCGGACTTGCCGCACTGCAGGTGACTGCAGACGCCGTGGGAGGGTCTAGTGGAGTTCCGTATGGGAACTCGTGCTCTGCCAAGGGCACTGGAGTCGGGAGACCACTCTTCATGTTGGAGAAAGGGCTCATGCTCTCGGTACTCGAGCGTCAGGGCTCCCGTCTCCACCTGCACATTCGGCCGCCCACGGATTTGCCGGTACTCTACTTCCTTCCCTGCCTTACCCATTCTTCTTCACCACAAACAGGTCATTTTCCAGGTCGTCATCGGCGCCGTGACGGGCACCAAGCTCGACCAAGGGGATCTGTGCCAGCTCAACCTCGACCCACAGAGCGGCCGGGTGTGCGATTTCGTGTACAACACCGTGGGCTTCGGCCTGCTGTTCTCCCTCATCCTGATTGGTACAGTGGTGAGTGGGGGTTGTTTTCGGGACTGGGGTCTGTGTAGAGGCTCTGTGCTGCTTGCTGCACAGCTTCCTGGAGAACTGGGGCTGGCCAAACGCCCCAATGGCCCTTGTGGCGAGGTGATCTGTGGGCTCCTCCCTCACAACAACCACTCCCTCCTTCACGGCAACCACTTCTGCCCGCACTTCACCCCTGATGTGTTTGCCTCTCCCCCTCCCCGACAGTACTATACCCTAGCCAAAGCCCGTCCCGGGACCCTCACGGCAGGGGCCACCATCGGCCTGGCCGCCTACGCTTTCTTCTGGTACCTGGTGTTCTCCATCACCATCTCCATCCGCGGCCGGCAGGCGACCGATGCTGGGCAGCCTGGCACCGTGGACCGTAACACTGTGGTGGGCCTGTCCTGGATCGTGACCTTTGCATTCCTGGCCATCGCCATCCTGGCCATCTGGGAGCGCCACGTGAACAAGCTGCCCGTGGTGGACGATGAGCTCAAACGCTCCTTCCTGTACAAGGTGGAGAAGGTGTCCTCCAGTGGCTCCGGCAACTCGCCCAAGGCTGCGGCCGAGGTGGAGTCGCGGTCCCTGTCCACCGTCCAGGAGGCGCATGAGGGGCTGAAGGCCAGGCCCCAGTGAGGGGCGGCGCTGTGATGGAGGGGCCAGTCGGGCGCCGGTGGGTCCCGCGTAGGGCTTTACGACCTACCCCCTTCCTGAAGCTTGACCCGGTCGGGTCGATCCTGCAGCGCCCAGCTCCGAAAACCGAGGCTCAAGACGAAACTCACCAGTGTTACTACTATGTTCCTGCTCTGCGTATGTGCTCTGTATGTTTGAAGCAGCTATGACGCTCCTGAGCACATGCCCCTTGCCCGTTGCCGCGCGTGCCTGTTCCATGAGGCATGTCCCCCTATGTATTACATCTCTCATGAAGTCTTTCTGTGTCGAAATTGGGTGATGCGGTCTGGCCAGGGAGATTTCGGCGGAATTGCAGTTGGCAGAGAAGGGTCGAGGGTTGCCTGGCGGTGTTGTGTATAACTCGAGGGTTATGGCAGCACGTGGTCGTCCCCCTTCAGGCGCGCTTGCGAGCAGGCAATGGTTATATACCTCGGCAAGCACACGCCAGACGTGTGAACTGGCCAATGTCCGAGTCGTGATCGTGTGACCGCCTTGCTATTAATACAATTTCGATGGGACGCGCTGCGAAGTGCGGAAATGCTGGTGAGAGTGTACATACCTAGCTCTGAGCTCGGTTAGATCTGTGTACATGATGAGTCGCTTGGCCAATGTGGGTGGCCCCATCTCACGCTATTCAATAAATGCTGAGTGTTACATTACAGGCCTTTTGCATTTGAGTGTCGCATTCCTCATTGGTGTACAGACTCGGCGCCGTCCGGTCCGGGTGGTGCTCTGAAAGGAGCAGTAGCGGTCAAGGTTCGGCACATCTTGTGCGAGAAGCAGAGTAAAGCATTGGAGGCTCTCTCCCTCATCCAGGCTGGGGAGCCATTCGATAAGGTGTCAAAGGATGGCACTTTTAGATGGCTGGACTACAGCAGGGGCATGCCATCTGTGCGTCCCAGCATCTTCATGACCGGCTGGTACGACTCGCTCTTCTTCCCACTCCCCAGGTGGCCAGAGAAGTGAGTGAGGACAAGGCCAGACAAGGAGGCGACTTGGGGTGGAAGACACGCAAGGAGGTTGTCGCATCCTTTGCTGACGCTGCATTCGCCCTGAATGTAAGTAGAGGCGCAAAAGCG
This sequence comes from Auxenochlorella protothecoides, assembly GCF_000733215.1. Taxonomy (NCBI): domain Eukaryota; kingdom Viridiplantae; phylum Chlorophyta; class Trebouxiophyceae; order Chlorellales; family Chlorellaceae; genus Auxenochlorella; species Auxenochlorella protothecoides. Next base: position 330,065 of record NW_011934204.1, read on the forward strand.
CCCCATTCTGATTTATTGATGGTTCTTTGGCATGTTAAGTTCCCAATACCTGATCCTCACTTCTCACACGCGTTCTGTGCAGGTGGGGGAGATGACACGGCAACCTGTCCGGACCGAGTTTGGATATCACTTGATCCTCTGTGAGGGGAGGAAGTAGAGTCGGTGACGCACATCCAGCAGCACTTGCATCTTCTGTCCATCCACATAGAATGACGGATCCCAGCACTGATTGAACCTATGCCAGCGATGTTTGATGACTGATACTTTCAAAAAGGCCGCACAGCACCTGACTTGTGTGGAATGATTTTGTCTCCACACCATGTTGAAGTGACAGTTTCCTGTTTACCAGCTCTTGAAAGTGTCAAGCGTACTCTGCTGAGTTCTTTGCAGCGTTGGACAATGTTGCTGAGGACTCTCACCCAGATGAACTTTCAGATTCTGGACACAGAATGTATGGGTGCACGATTTGCCCTTTCCATCATTTCTGGTGAACTCAGCACGGCGCTGGCAGTGCCCATGGCACAGTCATGGAAGTGATTCTGGCATCATTGTCTGTCTATAATGGTGTGCTTGCCTCTTTGGAGAACTTCAAGCCCTCCTCCAATGAGAAGAGGCTGTGCAGGGCGTATAACAGTGCGTGCCGTGCATGCTCACCAAGGCCTCACCGCTGAGGCTCGACGTAAAATCTTAGACTAAGGTATGGTGCCACCATTGCGCATCGGACCGAATTGACTTCAGAAAATCGGATTGACTCCTCGGTAACTCTATAAAAATGGACCTGAGAATGGCAGGGAGCCGCATCCACCCCAACTCGCACATCGTTGCGCGCGATTCCGACACTGCATCCATTCAGCGCAAGAGTGGCACAGCTGATACGTACAGACCAAGAAGCCATTGCTGAGACCAGCAACAAGAAAAATGTATCAACCACACCCTTCTTTGTGAATGTGATCTCTGATCGTGCTCGACAGCATGCTGGGAGGTGTGCGTGTTGTATCCAGGGACGAGGTCGAAGAGCGGGCCGCAACTGAGAAACGAGCAAAAAAGAAGCATTCCTCGAATAAGAAGAAAAAGGAGAAGAAGGTGTGCTTGCGGGGGATGTGGGGTGGGTCGGTGCTACATTCGCCGGTCCTTGCACAATGCTCAGGTCCGTCTCGGTCTTCCTGGGTGTCGTGCAGGAGAAGAGAGACAAGCACGAGGGAAAAGGCTCTCATCGCGTGAGCAGCAGCGATGAGGAGAGGTCAGAGGCTCCTGCGCCCAACTCCGCCGGCCTCGTCAGGGAGGATTGGATGACAACCCCAGCGCCGGCCGCAGCAGGTCCACCCGCATCAGACAAGGCCCCAAAGGAGTCCCAGAGGGAGGACCCTGACGCAGTCAAGATCCATGTGAGAAGGGCTGGCGTCGTTGCACGGAAGGTGCCATGGCTTCCCCCATCTCCTGGACATGTTGCTGCAGATTGCAGCACGCCGGGCCTCCTTTCCATCCCCTGATCACGGCCTCCTCAATGGCAACAGGCGCGAGAGCTGAACCCCTACCTCCGAGACGGTGGCAGCGGCGTCCCGGAGGAGGGCGAACCTCCCCCGCCCAGGGCTCGAGGGGTGGCGGATGGCGGTGCCAGCTGGCGCCTGAAGGCACTCCAGCGAGCCAAGGCCGCCGCGGCTGCAGAGGTGGGCGGCTGGGCGGTGGTGCACGGCTGGGTTGCTGCGAGGACCGCCGCAGGGCTCTGGCCCAGCGGCTGTGATGTGGGGCGAGGAGTTGAGTGTGCAGCTGACCACCGCCTTCCCACCCCTCGCAGGGCAAGGACTTCCGCGCCGAGGTGGCGGAGCGCTGGGGTTCTGTGGCCGAGCTCACCACAGGCCTGCAGTCGCACAGGGCTGCCCACGGTGAGGCAGCAGAGTAATTAGGATGGGACGGGGGCAGGGCATCTCCCGGCGCGCCGGAAACGCCAAGGCGCCTGGCTGTGACGGCATGCCACCGGCTCTGGCCTCTTGGGTGTGGACTCAATTCATGCACCCCATGTCTGCAGGCAACGCCCACCTGCACGCCGCCAGGGACCGCTCGCGCGCCAGCGGGGGCGGGGACAGGCCGGGCCGGGGCCGCGGCGACTACCTGGATGACGTGCGGAGCGACCGCAGCCAGATGAAGAGGCCAACGGATGCCGGTGCCGCGGGTCTGAGCTGGAGGTGGGCGTGGCGGAGGCCTGTATGCCTCGGAGAGTGGGCACTGGTGGAGTATGATCCGCAGCATGCTGGTCTCATGCCACTTTGGTGGGGGGCAGGCATACCTAGTAGCGGGGCGGGGTGGGGATGGAGCTCAAGAATCGTGTCGTAAACCCCGGCAGGAAGGAGCAGCGGGATGGGGCGGCGGGCTCCGCGCAGCGGCAAGGACCTGCGGGACGGGACGGCGTCGGGGGCCGGAGCGCAAGCGCTGCAGAGGCAGCGCCGCAACGAGGGCCGCTCTCGCCTGCCGAGCGGCCGGGCGGAGCCGGCAAACCCGGGTCGGACCGGGCCCCCTCGGGCGGCCCCAAGCACGAGGCGCGAGTCCAGCGGCCGAGTCGGCCGCCGCTACGGCACGCGCAGCAGGCGGAGCTGCTGTCCTCGGCGGCGCGCGCCCTCAATGCCTTTGCCGACGATGGAAGCTTCATGGCCGGCCTTGCTCGCGGCGGCGACGGCGGCGGCGGGGCGGCGCCCGCAGCGCGGCAGAATGCGAACTCAGGCCTGGCGACGGCGAGATCAGAGACGCCGGGGCCGAGGAGTCGCACCCCCTCGCCCTCGCCACCCGCCCCTGCCCGGCCAGCTCCCACGCCAGTGGCGCCGGAAAGGCCGCCGGCAGCCGCCGGGAACCTGGGCGCCGCAGCCGCCCTGCGCGCGCGCCTGCTCGGCCGGCCGCTCCCCGCCGCCGTGCCTGAAGGAGTGCAAGGTGCTGATGCCGTCGAGGCGCTGCCCCTGGTGGACGCGCGGGGCCGCGCCGTGCCTGGCGCCTTTGGCCGCGAGGTGGCCGGCGCCGGCGCCGTGCCGGCAGGTCAGGGCGTGGGTTGGTTGAGGTGCTATGGGCGAATGATGGCAGAAGGGAATTAGTTCTGGGCTGGGGCCTGGGGCCCAGCGCACGCCGTGCCTTCGATCCGACAGACTATGCCCGACACTGGCCTCGAGGCAATGGGCTGGCTTGCGCGCCCTGCCAGTTAGCAAGGCATGCAGCCCGTGACGCCGCGCCCTCCTCACACACCTACCCCCCCCCACACGCCCAGGCAAACGCCCGGCCAGGAAGCTGGAGCGGTACGAGGCGGGCCAGCGCAGCCGCTACTTCGCGGACGACGATGCCGCAGACCTGGCCACGCTGGTCAAGCGCGCCAAGCACGGCGGGGAGGCCGACCTGGATCGCAGCCTGGCCGCGGGCATTGCGCGCTCCGCGCGGTACAAGGCCACCGACCTCGACCCCGGTATGGAGAGAGAGGGAGAGGTTTGTGGGGGAGGGGGCAAGCAAGACCGGGCAGCCCTGCCGGCTGGCGATGATGGGGTGAGTGCATTCTGGGGTCTATGTCTGCCTGGCTCTGGATGATGCACGCCCCCGAAGCAGCCA
>NW_011934204.1:334401-351451 GCF_000733215.1 Auxenochlorella protothecoides
CCCCCCCCCCCCCCCCCCCCCCCCCCCCCCCGCAAACCTGGCAGACGACGAGTACGACCACGATGCGGGGTTGGAGTTGATGGACCGCACGCAGAGAAAGCACGGTGACGCCGCGCAGCAGGCGCAGCGCGATAAGGCGCGGCAGGTGCGCGAATTTGGCCGTGCGGCGCGGGGCCAGGAACGCTGCGGGCGCTGCTTCACCTCCGTGGCACGGCAGCGCCACCTGGCGCTGGCGGTGGGGCAGGGCGCCTACCTGGCGCTGCCGCCGAGGGGCCGCCTGGTGCCGGGGCACTGCCAGATCCTGCCCATGGGTGGGTGTGGCTGGGGGAGGTCGTGTTAGGGGTGGGGGGGTGAGTCAGAGGCTTTACAGGGTATCATGGCCCTGCCTCCCCATGGACATGCCGGCAGGTGTGCAGGGGCAGTCAATCTACCAGCAGAGGGGGGAGCAGTGCCCGATCAAAGCGCCGTGGCCTGCATATCGACACCAGGCCTGATCGCTCTGTGCCTCCCCTGCCCAGAGCACGTGCCCTCCACGCGTCAAGTGGACGAGACGGTGTGGACGGAGCTGCGCAACTTCAAGAAGTGCCTCATCCAGATGAACATGCAGCAGGTGGGTGCTGTAGGTTCAGGTGGTGCCAGCAGGTGGCTGTTTACGACAGTGCCGTGAGAGTGATGGCGCTTGCTGCCACCACCACACCTCACCACAAGTGTTGAGTTGCCATGTGCCTCCCTCGACGCCCGACTGGCGCATGCCTCGCAGGGCATGGAGTGCATCTTCTTCGAGACTGCTCTGCGCCTGGGCGACCCCCGCTCCCACGCGGTTGTGGAGTGCGTGCCCATACCCATGGAACGTGAGTCTGGGTGGAGTGGGGGGGAGGGAAGGGTGCTGCGATGTATTGGTGGTGGTGGGGTGGGGAGGTTGGAAGCTAAGGCCTCAGGTCAGCCTGGCAATATGACCATGGGGCACTGAGGCGGGTCACACAATCCAAGATGCTGGGTGCTATTCAAGTTCCCTTTTGCGGCACCTCTGACATGGACTTCACGGAAACCAGTGGTCTCCAGCTACAAGCTCTGTATGGAACGCTCTCAGCCCCGCTCCATCCTCTCCCATACCACAATGTAAGCAGTTGCCGGGCGAGCGCCCATGGTGTTCAAGAAAGCCATTGACGATGCCACGAGCGAGTGGGCGCAGCACCACGCCAAGCGGTTCATCGATACCCGGGCAAAGGTGGGGGAAAGATCATCTGGCAAGAGGTTTGGCATGATGCTGAGGCTTTTCCAGTCAGCTCATTGTTTGCAAGAACTAGCACCTGTGCTGGTGACGACATGTTCCCGTGAAAGGGCTGGTGATTGGCAGCAGGTGGCACTCAAAAATCACCATACTCGCACCAAGCATGCATCACCCAGCCCATGGACCAGCGCTCCGCACTTCAACCCCCCAGGGCTTGCGAGGCTCCATCCCGGAGAACTTTGCCTACCTCCATGTGGAATTTGGGCTGTCGGCAGGATTCGTGCATGTAGTGGATGACGAGTCCACATTCGACGCTTCCTTGGCCCGGAGCGTGCTCATAGGTGCGTTGGGGTGGTGGTTGCATCGACAAAGAGGGCTGCGTTTGCTTCGACAATATTCAAGTCTGGGAATCAGAGCTCTGCAGGGCACCTGGAGTGACGAACACTGGCTTGAATCACCCTGCTTGGCAATCACATCCCCCTGCAGGTCTGCTGGGCCTGCCCGAGGCGGACATGCATCGGAAGGCAAAGGCAGAGTCTCAGACGCTGCAGGAACGATGGGCGCGCGAATTCCGGGCAGAGTTTGATGCCTTTGACTGGACCAAGATGCTAGACTGACTGACTAGGGATTGTGCTGATTGGCGCTTAATGTTGATGCGGATATGCGCTGCAGTGCTGTGGTGCTTGCAATCAACAGGATAAACTTGTCAAGTATGGAGGGGTTTGGCGTGGTGCATCCCCATGCCATGCATGATTGAATGGAAAGGCTGTGCTCCCAATATTGCCACCACAATTAGGCCCCCCTTGCCAATCGAGAATGGAAACATACGGACCCAAAACGTACCAATGTGTATCTCTTCAATCACCAATCATTACCTGAATAGTAAGTGTCTGGGCTTGGGATAAGGAAGGCGTGGGTCCAACTACAGCTGTATGCTTCCGGGCCTGGGTGTGCTGGCGCTCACATCTTGGGCCTGACCAGATCGACGTCTCAGAAGTGCGCCATCTACACATGAGTACCTGTGTGAATCAAGTTGCCTCCATCACAATCAGTACAAGTGCCTGATCTGGGTGTACGGGCTACTCGCTCCAGTTCCGGACGGGCTTGAAGATCATGCTACGAATCTCCGACGGCGTGCTGCGCCTGCTGTCGTACCCTCTCGGCCCGTATCGAAGCAGCGAATGAGTGCGAGCTAAGTCTCAGGTGACCACATTGGAGATGAAAAGCGATGAATCACGGACAACATATCTACTAAGTGTCATTAAGATGCAGGGAAGCCGATAATACCTACTCTACATGCGAAAGTCGGGTCTGTCGCCCACCCGGAAGTCACCTGGGCGCCCCCGGATTCTCCACCACCCGGCAAAATGACGCACGCTGACGACGCCTCCAGCTCCACATCCTCCCTGGATTTGCCCCTCTTGGTGCATCATCCCTATAAAGCCGGATTCACACGTATACAGTTCGATCCCAAGGAGGAGGGCTGCTGGCAGGAGATTCGGACGAGAGTGGTGCGGCGCGGTCGGAGGTGAGCCCTCTAACCTCTGTGGAACCTACCGAGAAGTCATGTAAATCATCCCCTCCCCACTGATCTTTAAACACAAGTGCATGTCTGTACCTGTAGAATATAATTGTCATGCATGTAATTCATGTTCTCAGCGCCCTGTATTCTTCGACCTCCATGCAGAATATATGCGAGGGCGGCAGCATGCACCTGGACCGAGTGGGTCTTTGCTATGCTCCCCTGCCTTTCTTGGCTGAGGGTGTACCCGGTCCGAGACTACCTCTGGGTGAGACAATGGCTTATGGTTAGGGGCGAAAGGACTTCCATCATACTGTTGAGAGTGTGGTGTTGGTGGCAAGGCTGCCTAGAGTGCCAATGCATTCCCCAGTGGTGGTACCCCACCCATGCCGCCTCTTCCTTGTCTGGGGGTTAAACTACTCTCAAAGCAGCCAGTCACACCCTTGCTGAGGACCACAAAGCATCCTCTCTTTCTCACGCACACACACAGCATGATATTTCCCTCTCACTTCCACAGGCCGACATCTCCGCCGGCCTGTCTGTGGCGGCCATGGTCATCCCCCAGGGCATGTCCTACGCCTCGCTGGCGGGCCTGCCCTCCGCCTACGGCCTGTACGGCGCCTTCGTGCCCTGTCTGGTCTACTCCCTGCTCGGCTCCTCGCGCCAGCTGGCGGTGGGGCCCGTGGCCATCACCTCGGTCCTGCTGGGCTCGGGTCTGCCCGACATCATGGACGGCCTGGGCGTGCCCGTGAACGACCACCCCAACCACCCCGCCGACCCCGACGCGCAGGCTCTGTACAACCAGGCCGCGGTGCAGGTGGCCTTCCTGGCCGGCTGCCTGTACACCGCCATCGGCGCGCTGCGCCTGGGCTGGCTCACCCACCTGCTGAGCCACGCGGTGATCTCCGGCTTCACCACCGGCGCCAGCATCACCATCGCCGCCTCGCAGCTCAAGTGGATCCTGGGGGTGAATGTGCCGCGCTCCGCCTCCGCTCTGGCTCAGGTGCTGAGCCTGGTGCGGGTGTGGGGGGAGGTAGCGCTGCCGGAGCTGGCCATGGGCTCCGCCTTCGTGATCCTCCTCCTGGCCATGCGCGTGCTGTCCTCCGCGCACCGCCGCCTGCTCTTCCTCCGCGCGCTGGGCCCGCTGGGCGTCTGTACCCTGTCCATTGCCATCACGGGCGCCTGGCGCCTGGACGAGCCGGGGCCGGGGGGCGAGCCGCCGCCCATTCACCCCGTGGGCCGCATCGTGCCGGGCCTGCCGGCCGCCACCGTGGGGTGGTGGCTGCCGCTGCTGGCGCCCGCGCGCCAGCTCAGCCTGGCGGCGGTGGTCTGCCTGGTGGATGTCTGCGAGTCCATATCCATCGCGCGCACGTTGGCGACCGCCAACAAGTACCGCCTGGCGCCGACGCGGGAGCTGCTGGCCATGGGCGTGGCCAACCTGGCGGGGTCGGCCTTCAACTGCTACACCACCACCGGCTCCTTCTCGCGCTCCGCAGTTTCAAACGCCGTCGGCGCCAAGACGCCGCTGGCGGGGGCGATCACGGGGGGGGTCCTCCTGGCTGTCCTCGCGTGGCTGACCCCACTCTTCACCCACATGTCTGCCAACGTCCAGGTATGGTGTGGGATTGAGTTTGGGGCAGGCTACATCATGGGCATCTGGTGGGGGCGTAGCGAGGGTTCTTGGGGCTGGGGGATGGGTATGGGCTCATGACGGACGAGAACTGGGTAGGGACAACTTCGTGAGGTGACGCTCTGCACAATGCCAGAAGTTCTTGCCTTCACGACAGCAACAAGCACTGGCCCCACAAGGGGATTACCTGCCGCTGACAAATGCATAGAAGTGCCCCGCACCTCCCCACCCCCTCCTCACATGCACACATACCTTCGCCTCGACAGGGCGCCATCATCATCGTCGGGGTGCTGCAGCTGTTTGACTGGCGGGAGGGCGCCCGCCTGTTCAGGGTGTCGCCCTCCGACTTCCTCGTCTGGCTCACTGCCTTCCTCACCGTTGCGCTAGTGGGGGTGGAGTGGGGCATCTGCGCCTCCGCCGCGCTTTCCGTCGCCATCATGCTGGCCCGGGTGTCCTTCCCCGCCGTCCTGAGGCTGGGGCGGCTGCCAGGGACCAACTACTTCAGGCCCTTGCGGCAGTATCGCGGTGCCTTGGCACCGCGCGGCTACATCCTGTTCTCCATCGCGGCGCCCGTCTGCTTTGCCAGCATCGAGGTGAGGTGGAGAAGGTGCCTTTTGGGCGAAAAGAACTTATAGATTAGGCTGGGGCTTGGTGGCATGCTGGGCAGAGGTGACACGGTGTGGGAGGCATGTTGGGGCGTGATAGCCCAGTGTGGGTGCATGGAATGCCGGCAATTATCAGAGCAGGAAGCCAGCATATAATCCCTGAAGGACAGAGCCGATGTGGCGGCGGGCCGATTCTGCACACCGTGCAAGTAAAAGCCCGCACCCCCTCCACACCCCTTCTCTCCAAATTGTCGACCCCGCACTGCCTTCCCCCTGCCCTACAGCACATCCGGACGGGCCTGAAGGCAGAGCTGGATGCGCAGGAGGTCGCAGCTGAAAAGGACGAGGAAGAGCCGCTGCAGTTTGTGGTGCTGGACTTGTCGGCGTCGCCCAGTGAGTGTTGATGGAGGTGGTTGACATGGGCATTGGGATCGGGCCTATCAAGCTGTTAGGGTAGAATTCTGGGCGACAAGTGCAGGACTGCCTACTTGATCACAGTTGCCCAGGTATAGATTTCCACGCCTCACATGCTGTTCCCTTACCCGTCCCTGCAGCGTTTGATGCTGCTGCAGTCCAGTGGATTGATGAAACAAGGGATGAGCTGGAAGGCCAGGGCATCAGCTTGGTCTTGGCCAATCCGAGCCAGCAGGTGGGTCTCAGCGCGAGCTCCGCACAGTCGCTGCAGGCTTATGTTGAGGCATTGACTTCCTCCATCCTGGTGACCTACTGCCCAGGAACATCACGTATCCATGATTCTTCACAGGTCTTGCACATCATGAAGCGGGCAGGCCTGGTGCACAAGCTGGGTGTCCAGAACATCCAGGCAGACGTCATGGATGCCATCCTGTATGTGGAGGAAACCCTGAGGTCTCGGGGGTGCATGGTGTGAACCGGACGACAATGCCTGGCCTTTGACCCACCACATGCCTTGGATATGTTGAGCCACATCACCCTGAGGCCCTGCAATACTCACATGCTGATGGGGCCGCTGCCGCTTTTCCCCCCCAAAGAGTTGAAATATTCTCCCCTCACCAACTGTGTCGACTAGACCTTCACACCTTCCCTCCCAATCTTTTTGTACCAGTTCCTGTTCTTCCCATGTGTATCCAGCCGTCCCAATGCATGGGTGACACGCAGTCACCTTGTACCCAGAGCATGATTTCATTGCTGCCAGCCTGGCATAACCCCTCATGCACCTTGCAGCCCCCCTGATATTTATAATGCACAGCAAGGTCAAAACTGCGAATGACAATTGGGTAAAAGCGTCACCACTGTGATCCCTGCACAACCTTCCTTCAAGCCCGGCAGCGTTCCAGGACCTGCCGGGTGGTCTCCGGCAGCTCCTCTGCCTCCAGGATCCAGCCGGGGAGTTCAAGGAGGGTGCGCACGCCCAGCGTGAAGCTGCCGGGTACCTGAGGGAACTCCGCCAGCCAGCCATCCTCCAGGAAGCGCTGCAGGGAGGCCTCACGCTCGCCCACGGCAAGGCGCTGTGGGACGGTGCCGCCCTGGCTTGCCTGAGTTGCGCCAAAGCCGCCCAGGGGCATGTTCAGGGCCTCACCGGTGGTCAGGTAGCCTGGTCCTTCGGCATGGTTTGAGGCGGCTGCTATTTGCTGGATCTGGGGTGGATGGGTGCAGGGTGTGGGTGTTGGTGATTAGAGGGAAGGCAGTAGACAAACATTAGCCCACAGTTCAGGGGCATATGTTCTTAAATTGAAATCGATTCCCGCTTCATCCTCACCCTCCTACCACTATATCGGCTCACCAGGTGCTTGAAGTAGCTGGTGTGGGAGAGGGAGGGCCTCCCATCCTTGTCGCTATAAGGGTGCGCCTTTTTGCTCTGCTCATCCGCTAGGCGGTTGACATACCCTAGGTAGTACTGGTTGTCCACCTGGGGGGAGAACAGATGGGGGCAGTTGGGCAGGAAGCAGTGAGGCTCAGACAGGGCAATTTTCCACTGCAAGTCCTGTTCACCCACCCACCGTAAAGAGCAGCCTCCTCAGCTCGAACCCCGCAAAGGATATGTCGAGGTTGATCTTCGCGATGAACTCGAAATATCTTTGGTCTGCGGAATTGGGTTGAAGGGCTAGAGTGTTAGACTGGGTCTACAGGATTGCCATCTGACAGTTCAGTCCACGAAATCTTGTGCAGACCCTACCCAGTTGCCACCCACCATCCTCAGCAAGGGTGAGCTGGCGATAGAGAGCCTCCGCATGCTTCTCCAGAATGTAGCCCTGCTGCATGACGTGCTGCAGGAATGCAAACCGGGCGACAGAGCTTTGCTGTTCCGGAGTCGGGCCTTCAACGGGAGTAGCACGACCCGTGCCACTCCCTCCGGCGGCGTTCATGGCAGGGGCCGAAGAGCCCGCCAGCCGAGCCATGCCAGCGAGAGGGCGAGAGATATGGGTTGCAAGCCCAGAACCGATTGATCACACCCACAAGCGCTAGTAAGCGGTGTGCCGAGGTGCTTAAGAGTTTGTACTCGCCTATCACTGTGCGCCCATCAGGACATCCCCAGCGAACACTCGCGAGATCGGGAAGAGAGTGATTATTCTCATCATACTGCACTGGTTCAGTTTCTCTTTGATTGCTGGACCCCGCCCTGCCTGCAGCCTGTGCGTTTGAATCTGCGCATGCTCGACAGTTCGATTCCGGCGGCCATGAAGCTGGGATGTTGTCTAGAACGTGGGCAGCTGTGCGCACGACATGTCAAATTCCGTTCTTACAGAAAGAATGCTCGCATGTGTTTGCCATCACATCTGGCCAAGGGCCTGCATTCGGACAGCCCACCACTCTGCACAAGCATCGATGTGATCCAGGGCCCGCTGCGCATCAAGAGCACCGGGCACGCCTTCCCCCGCCTGTTCCTCCTTGCGCCGCCGGATGAGGAAGCGGGCGTGCCCGAGGTAGGCGGCAGTAGTATTGGCGCTCAGGTCTGGTGGCCCAATGTCCCAACCCTCCAGCAGTTTCCGCTGCTCACCCGGGCTGAGCTCACTGCCTTCCTCGGGCCATGCCCACGGGCGGCGCGGCGGCAGAGCGAGCGCATCCAGGAGGGGCCGGCGAAACACCTCCTCCCTCATTGCGCACTCCGCCAGCCGGATCCAGGGCCAGGGGGCACGCTGTGCACGCTGTGCGGCGCCAGCAAAGCACCGCGCTGCCAGCCCGTGCCGACCCGCCTGGAGATGCGCCAGCCCTGCGCCAGACAGGGCGTCTGGGCAGGCTGCCTGCCGCGTGGCGGTCTCTGGCAGGGAGGGCTGGCTTCCGCCTGGCGCATCGGTGGGCACGGGTGCTGCGCTGCAACCCCTCAGGGCCTCTGTGAAGTGCAGGGCGGCGGTGTTGGGGCGACCACACGTCAGTGCCCCGCAGCCCAGGGCCACCCTGATCGCTGGCGATTCGGAGGAGGGGCCAGCCGGCTCTAGAGCCTGAGTCGCACGGCCGGCCAGGGCAGATGCCTGGCAGGTTAGCACCTCAGCCGCCTCGCTCTGGAGAGACAGGGAATATTGCGAGCATGATCTTGGTTGGTTTGGGAAGAGGTACAGGCACGCATGCAGTCCAGGTGACGAGGTCGCCTGGCTGCACGCCTGCCTCGCCCCAGTTCCCATGCATGCACACCACCCAGCCTCACACTCATCACTCGCCACCCACACACCTCGCCAGGGTCGAGGGCGGCAATGTCTGCCAGCATGGACTCCAGCACGCCCGGCGCCGCGGTGTCCCGCTCCCGGAGGGAGGCGCGGACCTCGTGCAGAGCGTGTACAGCGTGCAGGTCCAGGCCAGGCTCAGGCTGGGTGCTGCACTCGGCCGACGCGGCACCGCTCCGTCCCACGCCCGGCCCCTCAGACGCCACGCCCAGCCAGGCTCGCTCCGTATGGAGCCTGGCTCGCGCGGAGACCGCCAGGCGCCTCGCCAGCGCGACCTCCGTGGCCAGGAAATCGCGCTGGACCCTGTGTGCAGGGGTGGGCAGGTTCTGGGCGGCTTGCAGGGCTGCCTCTGCGCTGCTGTAGTCCGACAGGTAGTAGTGCAGGATGGCCTGGAGGGAGGAGAGGGACGCATGCTGGGGAGCCGATGCGGGGTGTTGGTGGCTTGCCTTGGGGCTGTGCCACGCGCTCAGACCGTGTCCAGCGGCCTGACAGTGGGAAACCAAGCCATGCGCCCAGCTGTTCTCTCGGCTGCTCACAACATGCCTCACCTGGTTGAGAGAGCATATGGATTGGAAGCCAGCAGATGCGCTCATGTCCTGCATGGCGCTGGCCACTCCCTCCTGCAAGGCTGGCTGAATGCTTGAATGGAACGATACAGACCCATGCTCGCGTGCTATATGTCGCAAGAGGCTACTAGTGATGATGAAGTGGCCACAAATCCTGCAGACACTGCATTCCAGCTGCAATCGAGTCGTCATCGTCCTGCTCGAGAGGCAGCGGCTGCTTACCTGGACGGCAACGAGCTCATGCAGTGCGACCTCCAACTCCACACTCCCAGCCAGCGTCGATTCGATGACGGCATTGTGTCGCCCGAGGAGCTCTGCAGCCATGGGTCCCAGGAGAGCAATGGATCCCGCGAAAGCTCAAGCCATATTTCCGCTTGCCCTTGCCCAGGAAGACTCGTCAAGGAGAGCCATGATTTCAAAACATATTTGACATAATCAGGACTCGCATTGTGATTTGTTGATATGCGCCATGCTGTGTTGTCGCTTGCGGGAATGGACATGCCCTGAACATGCGCGATGCCGGGCCATGTCGGAGGTGCGCCCGGGCAATTCTGAATCTGCCACTTCAAACCACCCTCCTCCCAGTGACATCTCCGGCTTGGGCCGCAGATTGGGGGTATACAGGTCTTACAAAGAATATAGGGTGCGTCAAGGCTCCAATGGAGGGCGGAGCTACAAGGAATAGGCATTCTCGCTCTGAAAGAAGGTATACATGTGGCTCAGCTCTGAGCGCGCCCAGGGCCTGGCATGGTCCGCCGCTGCTTCCGCAGCGCACTCCTCGGCCAGCCCCGTCTCCCAGAAAGGAGGGCACCCAGGATGGCACCTCCGAGGGTGTAGATGGGCGTGCTGGGCTCTGGCGTCTGGCCGGGGGTCCCGGGGTCGAGTGCATCGTGGCTGTATGTGGAGGCCGGTAGAGGCAGTGGAGGTCCGTGGCTGACGGTTGGGAGGGCCAAGGGACTCGGCAGTACAAGCCTCCCCCTGCACACCCCAGTCCCTTCGACTCACGCGTCATGCGCCCTCACCGGCCACCGCCCGCGCTCTCTGCGTGGGACCCCCGCTCCAGCGCATCATCCAGACCCTCCGAGCAGGCGCCGCCCAAGGTGTGCATTCCAGGGTAGCGCAGGGCCTGGCAGGAGGGGGGCACACCGCTGCCAGTGCCCAGCACGCCTCCACCCAGGATCTGGTTCTGGAAAGCATGGGCGATGGTCTCGCAGGCCTCGATGCCGATGCCGGCATGGCCAGCGGGAACCGCCAGCATGCGGGCCCCCAGCGAGTGGCCCAGCTTCTGGAGGTGGCTGGGGGAGATAAGCCTGCACCGAGCACTTGAGGGGGGGGTGGATTCAAGGAGAGATGCTAGAAGAGGGGACAGAAAGGGCGCTCTTGTGGAGATTTCCAACAGCAGGGGGCGCAGCGCAGACCTTAGCGGACACATATGGGTCATTGGACTGGAGGGCTCGCATTAGACCAGCAGATGCGATGCCTTCGCTTATTCTCCCCACCCCCCACCTGTCCTCCCAGCCATGCAGGACGAGGGGCCGCAGGTGTGGCGCGTGCCGGATGGCGCGCTCCTCCGACCCCTTCATGCTGTGCATCGCGGTGGCCCACAGCTGGCCCCAGCGCCCTTTCTTCCTCGCAGCAGCGATGCGGCGGTCGGGCTGCAGTGCGCGGCGCTCGGCGATCTCGCCTTCCAGCTTCTCCACCATGGCCTGCAGCCGAGGCTTCCCGTTCCCTGTGCGGCGTGCTGGGGGCGACAATGGTGAGGAACAGCGCGGGCACGTGATCGTGGTGCGTGTGCAAGGGAGTGGGCTGGATCACGAGCGGCGATCACTCGGTAGCGGGGTGCATCAGCGTATGCGCGCCATCATGCGGTGCGGCTCGCAACATCTTGACACAAGCAGGCTAAGAAGGTGCCCGGCTGACATCTTGAGGCCAGATTACCCCCGCACTCCACCTGTGTCTGCCTCCAGAAAGTCCTTGGTGAAGTGGAACTTCAGGCTGCATGCCAGCTTCTCGCTGCGGCTCCCAAAAAGATTCTGTGGGTAGGTCGGGGTTGGGCAGGTGAAGGCCACCCAAGCGACGCTGTAAGCTGACATGCTGGAGGCCACACCCAAAATCCCAACCCCCCGCCCTGGCCCCACTTTGAGACCCTAGCACATGCCATGCTCAGCACTGCCGTTACCCCCGAGCGATACCGGTCTCACCGTGACAGTCAGGCGGGGCGTCTGGAGGCAGGCGTTCTTCAGCATGTGCATGCCGCTGAGCACCCCGCCCAGCATGGTGAGGGATGCGAAGCGGTCGGGCTGCTTGGCAGCGGCCTTCATGCAGACATTGGCGCCCAGGCTCTGACCCACCAGGTGGACCTGGGGGTTGGCGTATGCGCAGCTCGATGCCCATGCTTTGTCCATGCATTCGGCAGCACAGTGACGGGCTAGATGCGATGACCCCCTACTCTCCGTCCGCAGTGCACACACACCGGCGCACTTCACACCTTGGAATGCCAGCCGAGGTGATCTAGAAGCTGCGCCACATCCTCCGCCATAATGGTGGAGCTATAGTGGTGCCATCGCTGGGGGATGGTGCTCAGACCGACGCCGCGATTGTCAAAGGTGCAGGCGCACACGAGCGGCCGGCCATGAGCGTCCTGCGGGAACAAAGAGCCAGGATGAAATACAGGAATGTCAACAGGGTCAAGTAGAACATGGTGATCGGTATAAAAATTTAAATTGCACAGGGGGAACAGCTTGTTCACCAACCACGCCAACCTGGAGTGACAAGAGGTGCTGGAGGGGTCCTTCCAAGTACTCGGAATTCCCGCAGGCAGCCAAGCCCATGACAAACAGCACCCGGTGTTGAGAGTCTGGCACCGCTGCCGCCCTCTGGAAGGAGGAGGCGGGAGGTCCTGCCCCCGACTCGGCATCAGATGTGGTGCTGCCAGTGGTGGTGGAGGAGTCACCTTCAGGCGAGGCGGCAGCTGCCGAGCGGGCGCTGCTCACACGTCCAAGAGCCGAGTGGGCGCTTTCACCGACATGCAGTGTATAGTAGAGCTTAACAGGATACTTGTCATGGACCTCGACATGGGGCATGGAGGTGGTGGTGGTCTCGGTCACAAGACTGTGCTCACGGAGAGCATGCCATCACCGATCCACTCTTCGATCCCTGACACTGTGTACTCGTATGAGGAAACAAACTCCGAATTGCAGCATAAATACTTGGGCGGGATAAGTTCTGTTGAAGTATGGTTCCCATCAGGCCAAAATGCATGAGCACCACTGACGACACTGGCAGGAAAGGAGGATGAAGGAGAACAACTCATGGAGCAAAGGCATCTTGCTCAGGTTCTAACTTATCTAGTACTCCAGATGAAAATGGGCTCCAAGCTCAGCAGTTTGATTTGGCTTTGCTACTGAATAACGCCTTGTGCCCTCTGTTGTGGGCTTCCGAGGATCAGGCCCTCTCGCCTTACCATGCGGTACTGGTGCACTGCGCCGTGCCCGCGCCGCGCGGCAACAAGTAAAGAGCCCGATCACCACACTGCATTCGGGGACCTGGCTGTAATATTCATGACTGTTAGCATCAACGTCAGTCCACGGCATGGGGACTGGCCGGGCCACACAACATTCTAGCTTCGGGGGGGGTAATGACCTAGTTTTCCCAAGGGCCCTAGGTCTCATCCCGTGTCCAATTCCAAGCTTTTTGGGGGTTTGGCTGGTCCACGCAACGTGAGCTAGTGTTGTGAATTTCTTAAAATCGTTTCAGCCAAGTTCAAGGTTACAGCGCACGGGTGGGATTCCACAGCCGTTTTCAAATGGCAGGAGCACGGGGCAGCAGCACAGGGGGTGGGAACGGGCAAAGAGTCTTGTCAGGGTGACCCCACCGCACCCTGGCTTGTGGCCTTGTAGTGGTCAGCCTCCCTAAAGTACTCGGGAAAGCCCACCACTCCTTGAATTTCCTGTGTGAAGGAGAGGTGGGGCAGAGAAGTTGGGATTGCAAAGTGCCGGGCGCACCCAGAGGTGAAGGCCGGCTCCACTATGTTGTGTGACGGCCTGCGCCCCTCCCCATCCCCATGGCACGTATTTTCTCTCAGCCTGACATTCCCCGCCAGGGCAGGACTACCCCCGTCCCACCTGGAAGGAGGGCAGGCCTGCCGGGATGTGGCCCCCCTTGAGGTCCTGCAGGGCCTGCTGCATGCCGGAGATGCAGACCCCCAACAGGGACAGTGGGTAGGCCACGATCCCAAAGCCCATGGCCTGCAGCGCATGAGGGGGCAGGATGGGCGTGCGGCCCCCCTCGAGCATGTTGGCCATCTTCACGACCCCTGCGACGCCGCAAAGCGCCGCCATTTCTTCATCGCTCTCCAGCGCGTCCACAAAGACGACGTCCGCCCCCGCCTCGGCAAAGGCCGCCGCGCGATGCAGGGCCTCGCTCAGCCCAACCGCCTGCCGCGCGTCGGAGCGGGCGATGACGACGATGCCGCTGCCCTCATCCCTGAAGAAAGCGCGGCGGGGTAGTGTGGTACTAAGTAAGGTTGAGGGAGTGGAGAGCCCTGTGGTGGGCCAGAGCTGTGGGAAGGATGGCACAGCTTGTTTCAACGGGTAGCGGTACCTGGGTTTGACTCAGCCACGCTTTCCACCAGCACCTGCCCCCGCACCTTGCATCGCAGGCCGCCCTCACGCGCGCCAGCGCCTCCTCCCTGCCCACCACCCGCTTCCTGCCCACGTGCCCACACGACTTGGGCCACTCCTGAAGGCTCGGTGGGTGCAGGGGTGATGGGTACTTGAAGGAATAAGGGCAGGCAGGCTCTTCCAGAGAATGGCTGTAGAAGCTCATGCAGCGGGTCATCGATGAAAGCCTCCTGCCCCACGCACAACCCCGACCGGCCCCACCTGATCCTCCAGCAGAATGCCAGACAGGCCGGCTGCCGCATAGCCCCTCACTGTGCGCTTCACATTCATGGCATTCCCGTAGCCTGCGTGGGAACGCGAGGGCAGAGCTGCTGGTGGGGCAATGTAGTGACGACCAGGAGCGAGTTTATCGCCACGGCCAGGTTGCCTGGGCCTGGGTCAGACCCCTGTGGCAGCTCGTCACCCAGTCTGGACCGCCTGCTCAGCACACTTCCTCACCAGCACCCTCCACTTCTTCCCGTTGGTGAGATCCCCATACCATCTTTTCCCTCACCCGTGTCGCCGTCACCGATGATGGGCAGGGCGGCCGTGGCCTCAACGCAGCACCGCGCCTGCTCCGTCATCTCAGCGTACGAGAGCAGGCCGGCGTCGGGGGCGCCCAGGCGGGCGGCGCTGGTGCAAAAGCCCGACATGAAGGCGGCCTGGAAGCCCGCCGCCTCGATGAGCCGGGACGACAGCCCGTCATAGCAGCAGGGGGTCTAGGGAATGGAGGGGCATGACGGGTGAAGGTGACGTTATAGTTGCGGGACCATCCTCCATGAAGGCCCCATGGAGGCACTCGGAGGCACCTGCCTTTGACACGCCAAGGAGGCATGGCTCTCCGCCAAGAAAAGCTGCCCAGGCTGGACCCAGCTTACCATAAGAATGTCGGGGGAGGACAGCAGCCTCCTCAGCTGGGCAGTGCGGGCAGACATCTGGCTGTAGTCCTGTCGCAAAGCGGCGGTCACGTGCGCCCTTGCATGCCTGCATTGTGCCTGGCATACTGGATGTGGTGCCCTGAGGGGCCCAGCAGCTGGACCCTGGGCGAATGGAGTTGCAGCCCTCTGCTTTACGAGGTGCATGGACATCAGTGTGCTGCAATCGAGGCCCAGGGGGAACGAAGAGATAGCAAGGAGAACTCAATTCTAGCCGATTCTTCAAAGACGTGCGAGGATAATTCGAGGGCACTCGACCGAGGATGGTAGACGAAGTGCTGCAAGGAGTTTCTCCGGTCAAGGCAGCATCGAGGTCAGCAATCCACGCGATCACACCTGGGAAGAGACTTGAGCTCGTCAGCAAAGGGCATAAATAACTCAATCTTATATAAACATGGTACAGCTGTATGATATCCCGCCTGTGGCACATGCTCGTGGGGAAGGGCATGCGCCATGCCAGCGTAGATTGGTCGCGCGCGCTGGGAGATGCAGATGCATGCAAGCGCCAACGTACTTGAAGTGCCATAGCCTACCGCGACAACAACGTATTTTTACGGGTACATACATACGCAATAATATAGGAACGGGAGGAGTCGTGCCTCGGAGATGGGCCGACCAGCCCGGTCCAGCAAGGCCGCGAGTAAAACTCCCTCGCAGCTCCTCGTCGAGCTGAGCGAGGACCACACAAAGAACGCCAACAACGTGCCGCTGCTGGTCACCCGGATAGGGGCCAAAGATGCCCAGGTGTGGGCTGTGGATTGGGCGACATGGCTGTCTGTGTGTGGGACCCTGCCAGGCATGCAGTGACGTCGAGCGCGTCCCTTCAAGAAAATTTGACATTGCGACTATCGCACACTCGTACAGTTGGTAGATGTAGTGGAGGGACTGCAGTCCTACTTCCTGGCCCGACTGGAGGACGGCACCCTTGTGCCCGGCTCCACAAAGCCCACCGACCACGCCGACGCGAGCCCAGTCTCTGCCTACTCTGCCTGGCTCACGCGGCAGTACTCTGCCTACACCGCCTCCCTCCTGGCCACCCTGGAGGGTGGCTACGAGGCGGATGCCCAGCTCGCAGCGGCCCGGGCTCTGATGGGCCTGGTGGGCGAGGCCAGGGGCACCGACATCGACCACGACCTGTACGCTGTGCTGCTGGAAAGGGTGCTCACCAGGGAGTCTGCAGACAGCGCCGTCCTCCAGTACCTGCTTGCCACCTTCCTGGGTGAGTGCATGGTTCAGAGGCAGTGCGTTCGACTGGGATTTCCTGAGGAAGGTGGGTTTGCTGTTGCATTCACCCTGGCAGGCAGGCAGGTGCCTCGCACAGCCAAGCCGATGCCGTCGCGAGGGTCCCTCCCCCACACTCCAACTCCCCCCAACACATCTTCAGGCTACTTGGACGTGCGATACTACACCCTGCGCACGGTGTGCCAGCTGTGCACGGCCCTGGAGAGGCGAGAGTCCTCGGGCCCCGGCGAGTTTGCCTACTCCGCTCTGGACGTGCTGCTCAATGCCCCGACCACCTGCCCCCCCGACGCCGGGTCCTGGTGCGGGGTGGCGGAGGGGGGTGCCCTGGCCGGGTCGGGTGCGGGCGAGGGCGCGCGCGCTCGCCGCAAGCGCCAGCGTCTGGAGCAGGCGGTGGGCGTGGCGCCGGAGCGACGCACGCGCTGGGCCTCCGACAAGCTGCAGCAGCGGGCGTACAGCGAGGCGTGGCTGGCCTTCCTGCGCCTGCCCCTCCCCGCCGACATCCACGACCGGGTGCTGGAGGCGCTGCCCGACCGCGTGATGCCGGGGCTGTCCAACCCGCTGCTGCTCTGCGACTTCCTGGCGCGCGCGCTGGATGGCGGCGGCTTCGCGGGTCTGCTGGCCCTCAACTCCATCTTCATCTTGGTCACGCGGCACGGCCTGGAGTACCCGCGCTTCTACGAGCGCCTCTACAGCCTGCTGACCCTGGACGCCATCCAGGTGGGCAGGCGGTCTGGCAGAGGGGAAGTGGAGAGAACCCAGGGGGGGTTTTAGGGAGGAGATGGAGGGTGAGCCAGCTGGACAAAAACATCATGTCAACTGCAGCATGCATGGCCTCTCGCCTCGGAGCCTGGATGCCCTCCCTGCCGTCTGCCGGTGGTTTGCAGTACAGGGCGCCACTTGCCCGCGCTGCCCAGTCCCCGCGCTATCCCTATCATCCAACACAACATACCAACTCACTCAACCCCCAACACCCTCACCTCATCCCCCCCCCCCCCCCCCCTCACCACCCCTTTCATCAAA
>NW_011934204.1:352254-378616 GCF_000733215.1 Auxenochlorella protothecoides
CCCAACCACCCTCACCTCATCCCCCCCCCCCCCTCCCTCGCACCCACCCACCCACCCCACACTACAGTCGAGGCACCGCGTGCGCTTCTTCAGCCTGGCGGATGCCTTCCTGGCCTCCACCCTGGTCCCCGCGTACACGGTGGCCGCCTTCATTAAGCGCTTCGGGCGGCTGGCCCTGCGCTGCGGGCCCCCCGCCGCTCTGGTGTGCATCGCCTTCATCCACAACCTTCTGCGCCGGCACCCCGCCTGCAACCAGCTCGTGCACCGTCCGGCGGCTCCGGCGGCCCAGGGGTCGGCGGCTGCGGCGGACCCCTACGACGCGGAGTGCGCCGACCCGGCGGCCAGCCGCGCGCTGGAGAGCTCGCTGTGGGAGATCACCGCGCTGCGCCGACATGCCAACCCGCAGGTGTCCACGTATGTTGGTGTGTTGGAGCGCGACCTGACCCTGAGGTCCAAGACCAGCGAGGAGGACTTTGCGGAGGCGGCGCAGGCGTCCTACGCCTCCCTCCTCGACGCCGAGCTGAAGAAGAAGCTCAAGGCGGTGCCCACCGCCTTTTACCGGGAGCCGCCCACCAAGCTGCTGCACCCCGGCCTCATGGCCGACTTCCCGGGATGGTCCGTCTGAGCATTGTGTATTGCATCGTGGTGTACAATATTGACCGTTTTGCCAAGGGCGCAGGGCCGTTGTGCAGCAAGATCCGTCCATCTTTCCCTTCTCAACCGGATCCGGAACCCTGCCCAGCTGGCGGCAAGGGAAGCCAGGGGTCGATTGCTCACGCGACGCCATCTTGACCCTCACAAAGTCACCTTTCAGCCTGATTCTTATCTTAACGCATCAGATTGCTGCGAGATTGGCTCCGGGGGAACCCAGTCTTCGGGACCGAGGCGGTGTAGTTATATTGACCGCCTCCTGCCAGCTTCCGTACAGGTACCGCCTTCGCCGACCAGGGGATTGAGGGGTGTCGGAAGTTACACAGGCGAGGTGGGGACGGCCAGGAAGGCACCCCATCAAGTTCAGCAGCCTCTGAATTGGGCCATCAAACCTCCTCATATACACCATTTGCTCCTGCACGACCATTTACACCCGCAGACATGGCAAACATCAGGGTGAGCTCCGGTCTTGCCTGTCGCGCCACCCCCGTTTTCCAGGGGCTTCCTTGAGGCGGAAGTTTTCTTGTTCGGGGGCTTGCGAGGGAAGAAATGGAACCTGAAGACGCGTCAGCGTCTATCGTGTGCGGCGAATGAGCTCCTGTCGATTTCCAACGGATGTACTCCGTGCCACTGACCTCACCCGGCCTCCATGGGACCACAGGCATCGCTGGGCGGCATCGTCACGGGCGCCCTCGTCCTCAGCGTGCTGTCCTGGATCGTGGCCCTCGCTGGTGTGGTGAGTCGAGCGTTCATGCCGTGATGCTGGGCCCGGTGCCCCGGCAGCGTCCCCCTCTCATCACATTCCGCATCCGGATGTGCAGGCTGCGTTGCAGCATGATGGACTGGGTGGAGCCACCCTGGGCTTCATCTGGTGGGGAGTGGTGAGTGCAGAGAGATGTTGGGCTTCTCATTTGGGAATAACCATGATCCAAGCATCCTTTTTGTACCTGAGCTGAGCAGTAGTCTTGCGGGAGGAACTCGTGCACATCCACACATCTTTCCCCCGCCACCTCGATACATTCAATCACAGTGGTTCCAGTTCTTTGTGCTGGTGCTCATCCTCGCTGCTACCTTCACGAGCTACAAGTCCCTGGCCAACACCAACTACACGTTCTTAGGCATGGTGAGCCAGCATTGCGGTGTGTGTGCGCGCACGCATGGTTGCACCTGGGGGCCTACTCAGGCTGCATCCCCACATCGGCTGCATGACCATCCCCGTGCTGATGGGAATTGGGAAATGCAACAGCAAGACGATATGGTCCAAAGCATGGTCCATCCCCATGTCAACCCTGTAGGTGACCGTGGTGCTCATGGTGACAGCCGACCAGTCACGCAACCTGGTCTCTGCCCTGTCTGGCAGCCGTCGCCAGGCAGCCCAGGCCTCACTTGCGGGCACCATCCTCCTCATCATCTTCAACATCGTCCTGGTGAGCAGAGGGGTTTATATTCTTGACAGTGGTCCAGGGAGATGCATGTTTCAAAGCCGTGTATGGTTTGGAGGTAAGGTTGTACAGGAATCCCTGGCGCATACTCCGCACTAAGCCATCTGAGCTTCCATTTGCAATGCTTCTAAATAACCTTCGACAAATCACACAGATCCTGGCCATCGCGGCAGACCCTGAGGATGCGGCCGTCTCCAACACCAGCCACCGTGCACCACAGCAGAGCAAGGCCGCCACCAGTGAGTACAGCATGCTGGGGGGCAATCAGACATCAACGGCATTGTGCATGTTTGCGGGAGGAATAGGCTGTGCATGTGGCAGAGCAATCAAGGTACACTCCCTCATCCTCGTTCCAAATTCTGTCCCGCAGGCCCCTCCATGACGAGCAACCCCGTTGCGACTGTGTAAGTATTGCAAGCTGTCCAGCGCTCATCCCGCGCAGCTTACCAATACCCGTTCGCCATGGACGCAAGAGCACAACCCTACTTTTCTAAACCCATGACCTTACGTCTTTGAGAGATGCGATGACCCCTGAGTGTGTCCCTATGTAAAGGACGTTGCACAACGCTGATAATAGCAGGCAGATTTCGAAGTGCCCTCCCGGCGGAACAACAGGTTTGTCAACTTTTAACATTGCGCGCCCTCCGGAAACTGGTCCGATACCTCAAAACACAGGCCTCGCAGTGTAATAACCGCACTCAATCCAGAGCATGTTTACTGGTTTCGGAGATTCGCAATGAGTCTGCCAGATCCACTGCCCGCTGCATTTGCCAGCATGCTGCAGCCAGGGCGCAGGCAGCTGCGCGTCATGCTGGCAAGGGCTGCTGCCGCGACCAACGGGTCAGGGGCGAATCACAACCCTCTCACGGGCCTCTCTGCCTGGTGGCGCCAGGTCACAAACACACGCGGCAAATCTGCGTCAGACGGGGTGCGCGGACTGGCCACCAGGCTGCAGGCTCGGGCGAAGAGCATCAAGTGGTCCATGCCGGTGGACGTGAAGGTGCGGGGAGCATGATCAGAGGATCTGGGGAAATGCGCCCCTGGCAACGCTGCTCCACTGCAAGGTGCGACAGTGAAAAACACACGCACGCTCTCTACCGCTCCATGTAGGCCTCCATCCCCCAATCCCCCAGCACAGGTGGACGTCCTGCGACCCCTTGCCTCAGCAGTTCAGGACACCACGACAGCGGTCTGGGTGCGGCTCCCCCCTCCCGCCCAGCAAGCAGCTCCCTACCTGGGAGTGGCCCTTGGGACGACGATAATTTGGAAGGCACTGCACCGAAGAGACACCTATATGCAGGTGCGGAGGGGCACATGGGGGATGAGGTGTCGAGAAGTTTGTGCTGCGTTGTTGGATTGGTGCGGCTGGTGCACTTCCTGTTGCAACGTCCCACGATGCATGGGCATCAGTCAGGCTCATGCCAAATCTGCAAGCTCAGCTGCAAGGTGCATGGCCGGTCGCAGGCACGAGAGTGGGAGCATCAGCGGGCTGTGCTGCTCGAGAAGAATCAGGAACTTCGCGAGCACCTGCTGAAGCTTGAGGTGGGGTGAAGGAAGCAAAACAAGGTGGCCACTTGGGATGGAGCCCTGTCTTTCCTTCTGATTCAGGCTGGAGCCGGCCTGACCGCGGAGACAGGCTCGCAGTGCCAATGACGAAGCTCGGGTGACAGCCTTCAAGCTACAATCACTCACACCTATCGCCTCACAGGATGCCGGGCATGACAGGAGCAAGGCGGAGGCACGGCTGGCCAGCGCAGTGGCCCAGGCGACGACCGCGGCCGCAGCAGCAGCCACCGCGGCGGCCAGCGCTGCAGGGGTGTGCACAGTCCCCCGAGGGCAGAAGCCCCAGGCCGCTCCATGGGAGTGAGAGGAGCGCCCGAGATCCCTCTCAGAGAGGGGCAGGAGCCTCGCAGGGGCGCGCTGCACAGCTTCAAGATCCTCTGCTCGCGATGCAGGCCCAATGCACCACGGGGTGGAGGCTGCCTCTCGCCCTGATCCAGCCCGGCGACGGCGACCGTGCCACAGCATGCCCAGCGCGCACCCTCCACGATCGTACCCACGGCATGATGAAGCGCCATGCACACTTAGGCAGACGTTGTGATACAATTTCATAAATTTTGTAACATATAGAATGCATGCGAGCAGCGTGTGTTCCGCCATGTCCCGGCCATGAGGGTGTAGGGGGCGAGGGAGGGTGCCGATGGCCCACCCCTTCCTGCACGCCTGCCGTCGGCCTGTGCGGCCCAGTACGACGACATGCTGCTCCAAACCTTCTCCGGAACGAAAAAGCGCCCCGCGACCCGCTGGACTCCCGTTCCGGTCCTCCACCACCCTGCGCCCCATCACCGTAAAGGACGTGGAGCACCTGCGGCAACAGGAACGCCAGGCAGCGCAGCAGAGGGAGCCGGCCCCCACTCCGGCCAGCGTCTCGCCATGGAGCAAGAAGGGAAGGAATCGATTGAAGCAGGTGGTGCAGCAGGTCCAGCAATCGTCCTCCGGGCCCCAGCTCCCTCCTGTGCCGGGCCTCCTGGGCCCCGACGAGGTGAGGCGGGGGGAGTGGGAAACGTGGGGGCCTTAACTGAAAGAAGACCCATGCCGGGACTTTCTGCTGCGTCAAGCTCCCTAGACCGATCGCATAGCCTGCCCTCCGCAATCATCTTCAGGTGAGGCGGCAGCTGGACCTGGCCGAGGCGGAGATCGGCGACCTGGATGAGGACACCTTCATGCAGCTGGTGGGCGCCTGCGGCATGCCGGAGACCTGGCGCCCGCAGGTGGGCCTCCTGTACGGCCTGGGCATCCGGGCAGCGGGCCTGCGCCGCATCGTGCAGGGCCGGCCCGCCACCTTCAAGCTGCGCGTGGCGACGCTGAAACGCAAGCTGGCCTTCCTCAGGGACGAGGTCGGGCTGAGGTGAGCATGTGTGTGTGGATTGCATTGTCATGCGGGTACGGTGGTTTTAAGCAAGTACACAGGTGCATGCAGCTGCCTGCCTGTTGTGGTGAGGAGGCAGCCGGAATGACGCCCTGCTGGCCTGGCATGGTGTCGTGCTGCGTGTCAACCGCGCCTCCCTTTGCGTGGCCGGCCACGGCTGGGCACCGATTCTTCGGCATGCTGGAATGTGACGCTCAGCTCAAAGAGCTCTGCCATCCTTTCCCACCTACCCTGCTCCTGCGTTCCCATTCCGGAGTGCATGCCTCACCCCCCTGCTGGATCCCTGGTGGGGCGTCCGCCCACCCTGTCCCGCCCCAACACCCACACCTTCCCCCACCCCGCTCCCCCTTCCTCCCAGCGACGAGGACCTGTGCGCCGTCATCCCGCGCTTCCCCCGCCTGCTGGAGTATGACCCGGAGGCCACGCTGCGCCCGCGCCTCGCCTTCCTGCTGGCCTCCGGCGTGCGCCGCGCCGACCTGGCCCGCGTCGTCCGCCGCTCGCCCATGCTGCTGGAGCTGTCGGCGGGGGGCACGCTGGCCCCACGCGCCGCTTTCCTCTCCCGCGAGTTGGGCCTGGGCGGGGACGGCCCCGCCCTGGGCGCGCTGATCACGCGCCACCCGCAGCTGCTGACCTGCGTGGAGGCGGGCATGGCCGCGCGCCTCGCCTTCCTGCGCGACGACGTGGGGCTGGGCGAGGGCGCGCTGGCGCGCACCGTGCGGGCGCACCCCCAGCTCTTGCACTACCGCGTGGACAGCATGGCCGCCCGCATCGCCTTCCTGCGGCGCACCGTGGGCCTGGACCGGGCCCAGGCCGCGGGCGTGGTGGCGCGCCTGCCCCAGCTCCTGTCCCTCTCCGTCGCCGCCAACCTGGAGCCCAAGTGGCGCTACCTGCGCGCCGAGCTAGGGGGTGACGCGGGGTCGGTGGTCACCCACCCAGGCTACCTCAGCCTCAGCCTGGCAGGACGGTGGGTGGGTGTTGGGTGATTTGGTATTGTGATGGGGGTTTAGGGGGGGGGGGGTGCGTCGAGGGGATGGGGGCGTGCTCAGGGGATGGGGGCGAGCTCCAGGGACTCTGCCTGCACAGCCTTTCACATGGGCGCCTCAAAAGGTGGGTGAGTGTGTGCTCGGCACACCCATCCCCCATGCCACATGATGTGTACTTCTAGCTCCCCATTCAACCACCCTACTCCTCCCCAAACCACCGACCCCGCACAGGATCATCCCGCGCCACCAGTTCCTGCTGACGCGGGGGCGGTGGGTGTCCCCCCTGCCCATGAACACGCTCAAGTGCGCCGACGCGCAGTTTGTGGGGGGCATCCCCGGCGCGACCATGGAGGAGTACGTGGCCTTCCGGGCCGGCCTGGCCGCGTCGGGCGCGCTGGCGGCTGTGCTGGGCGGCGAGGCGGCGGGGGCGCACCCCACGCCGGCCAGGCAGACCCAGCGAGCCTGATCCACCGAGCGGGGGCTGAGGCCTCGCACTGTGGCCACAAGCACAGAGTCGGCCGGCGCCTGGCGAGACTGAGATTGACATGGCCGACCTGCCCTCCTATAAAGCTCGGGATGCGACCGGCATCAGTTTTGTTGCACCAGCACTGCTCTCTATTGTTTAAAGTGACCTGTAGGACCTCGTCATCGCTGTCGCGCAGCATCGATGCCGCCCAGGTGTCATGTCCCCATTGGAGAAGGATAGCGTACAGCGATTCCTCGCCAGCCTCGCACATTGGGCCTACCCTTGGTGCCATACAACTATACATTTCCCCCCTGTTTGTCACAATGCTGACAGCCCCTCGCATCACACCAGGCCTTGCCGCCGCAGGTCTTCCCAGGTCTTCTTGTTGTAGACGTTCCCCGCGTCGTCCTCAAACTCCTCCTCCGTCCCCGGGGCCGCGCCCGAGCGCTGGCGCTCGCGCATGCTCTTCCACAGCGCCAGCGCGTCGGCGATGGAGGTGATCTCGTAGAACTCGCGTGACCACGGCACGCCCAGCGTCTTAAGCCCGCGCTGGTGCTGCGGTTCCTTGAAGTGGCGCTCAAAGGCTCGGCGGCCCCAGTAGGAGGCGCCGCCGCAGATCTCGCACTTGAACTCGATGTTCAGGCCGTGCAGGCGGTAGAGCCAGAAGGGGATGGGCTTGCCGTCCCAGCCCAGCGGCAGCTTCAGCGGGTTGTAGATGGGCGCCTCCTCGTCCGAGTCCTCCTCGACCAGGTCGCCCTCCTGTGGGGGGGGGAGGGTGGAAGGGGAGAGGGGGTTTGGTGGGGTTGATGGGTGATGGGCGGGTGACGGAGGGGGCGATGATTGCCCTTGAGTGCTGATGCCGCCGTGCACCCTTGCGTGGAAAGGCAGCGCTACAGCCAGCCTCCCATGACCAGCACGTACTCGTCCCCTTGAGCCGGCTCCTCATCCTCCCACCTCTCCTCCCCAATCCCCGTCTCACGCGCCGTGCACAGCCGCGTGGATCCCCACGGCCCCCTCACCCCCCTCCAAGCACTCACCTCCTCGGCCTCGGCCTGCTCCGCCAGCAGCTCCTCGTAGGTCTGCGCCTGGCGCTTCTCCACCCGACCCGCGGTGTCGGCGTGCACCGTGCCCAGCAGGCGCAGCAGGCGGGAGACGCGGGCCTCCAGCAGGGCCGCGCCGCGCGCGGCTGCCTCGGCCCGCTCGCGCTGGGCCTGGCTCAGCGCCGCGGCGGGCGCGGCGCCCTTGGCGAACAGGGCCGGGTCCAGCTGATCGGGGGTCTTGCCCCGCGTGGAGAAGAGGCGCGCCGCGCGCTGGCGGGGCGTGCCGCCGCACTTCAGGTGCAGCGCGCGCAGGGCCTGCTTGATGCGCTCCGGGTCTGCGGGGCGGGGGGGTGAGGCTTTGGGTGCATGTGTGCGGTGTCCGAGTGGGCGCCGGGGCCGAGATGGGTGGCAGGTGGGCTGCAGGCGGATGGCAGGGGTTGGTGGGCAGGGCAGGCTCCTCCGGCCGTCGACTGGTCGGTGCGAGATGGTCCATCACACTGGATCGGGTGCCGCCCTTTCCCGCATCCCCCACTCCCAGCCCCTGCCCACCCAGGAGCTCCAGTTCGTCCACGGAGTCAAAGGCATCCAGGTCCAGGGCCCCCTCGGGGACCTCTCCACGACCGCCCGCAGCAGCGGCGCCCCCCGCCCCCCGGTCCTCCCAGCCGGGGACGGCGCCCCTGGCCCAGGCCTCCTCGAACTCGGCCACCGCGCCCCGCATCTGCGCGTCCAGGTCGGCCAGGGGCTGCGTGCGAGCGTGGAAGGACTCCAGGTAGGCCGCCAGGCGCTCCAGGTACTCGCGGTAGGCGCGCGAGGTGCGGGCGGGGCGCGCCACGCGGCTCCAGTCCGCCAGCGCCAGGACATAGGTGTGGTAGTCCAGGGGCTGGCCGGCAAAGGCGCCGTTGCTGTGCGCGGCGTGCAGCTCGTGCAGGTCCAGGTACCGCCCCAGGGCCTCCTCGCCGCTGAAGGCCACCGCCGGCTCAGCCGCCGCCAGCAGCGCCTCGGAGCCGTCGCCCTCGGTGATGTCCTCGGACGGGAAGCGGCGGTGGTAGGCACGCACCTCCTTCAGCCGGTCGTAGAAGGTGCTGCGTGTATTGGGTGGTGATGGGTGTGTGTGGGGGGTAGGGTGTGTGGGGGGGGCAGGAGGGGGCGCAGGGCCCCAGGTGTAGCTGCATTTCATGTGAGGGCGCTGGGCACCTTTAAGGGTTTTCCAGGATCCAGGGCGAAAGACCCTCGAGCTTGGCATGAAGTCGGTCCCCTTGGGAAACAGGGTGCGAACATCAATGGACGGCTGGGAAGGCAGGTCCAGGGGGTCCCCAGCAGGAAAGAGCATGCCAGAGCCTCCAAACACCCATGCCCCTCTGCCCTCGGCACCTGATGGGGTCGGCGCCCCGCAAAGCTGCAATGTCCTGTTTGCGAGACTCGTCTTCATCCTTGTAGATGTCCACCTATGAGGAGGGGCCGGTGTCAAGTGCAGGAACTGGTTGTCCGACGGCCAATCCACCAGCCCATGGCCCTTGCTTACATCCGCAACGCGCAGGCCCCATGCAATCGCTCCCCACCAGCCTCAGAGTACGTACCAGTGCTGCTGCGCGGGACTGTAGGGCATCCAGCAAGCCACGCACGCGATGGCTTTGGAGCAGCTTGTCCTTATATGTCTTTGTCTCGGTGCGAAAGTCTTTCACGATGAGACGCTCCAAGCGCTCCATGTCCTCATGCTGCTGCCGTGTATTCTCAAGCAGGGTGGTAGCCATCCTGCGACGACGCTGGTTGGGGCCAGGCTGCGAGTCAGGACGCACTCCCACCCCTCGATGGCTTGTGCTGGGAGGTCTTACAGGTGAGCGCTCCGAGTTAACAGCTCAATAGGACTCTAGTACTCACAATAAACCGATGCATCTCTCGAATCCTGCCGACGATGTCGCCCCAGGGCTGTGGGTACCTGGCTAGTGGGTCTGGAGGAGGACTCCCGCGTGAAAGTTTGGATCGTGACGAGAGGGTGCGTGAGCTTCGTGCATGGCTTCCAGGCACGCAAGGTGTCCGACTCATGAGCCGTACTCGTGCGATGCTTCGTCAATAGGCATTGCATTGTCATAATGAGAATTTGGTAGAACGACTGCGCCACCTGGCTTCGCTTGACCAGTGGGGCATGGCGGTGCTCGCACGGTCGTGGGTGACCCTGCTGGCCCTTCTAAGCCTGAGAAACACATGTTATGGCTCCCGAGATCTCCTAACGTTTCGCTCCACTGACCAAGGGCCCACACCGCGCATCCTTGAGACCATCGGTCAGTTGGATCACCCTCATCGACGTCATTACGGGGAGTTGGTGCCCTTGGGAACGGGGCTGGCCTCTGCGTTCCCAGGACTGCATCTCAGGAGCTCCCACCCCGGTCCTGTCCCCTTGATCAGACGCAGCAGATGTCCCAGCGGCCCCCGGTGGGAATGGGACCTGCGCTGAGCTGGAGCTGGAGCTGCGGCGTGTCGAGGTCAGGAGCCCCCTCGTGGGTCAGCCCGGAACCACCGTGCTCGTGGCATGCCACACCTCCTCGGGTGAGAATTGGGATGGAAGTCGGGTAATTGCATCTGGAACTGGTCGCAGGGCGGTGCCGCGCGGTGTGGGGTCCCTCGCGGGCGGCCGGGGGTGTCGTCATTGTTACCTTGCCCGTCCCCCCCCTCACATCCCCTCACGCGCCCCCCGGAGTCCCCTCTGCGCGCCTCCAATCCGGGCCGTCCCCTCCCCTCCCCCCACCCCCCAGGCCGGGTTTTCGACCCCATCACCCTGGGCATGGAGGACGCCGACCGCCTGACCTCCCACTCCGCGCGGTTCACCCTCTTTACCCCTGCCGCCCGGCTCTCCTGCCTGGAGGGGGTGGCCTGCCACGTGACCCTGATCCCCGTGGCTGGCGCCGCGCAGACCCTCATCGGCTGGGGCGTGGGCTCCTGCTGGTTCATGCACTACCAGTTCCTGCAGCTCAGCTCCACCATGTGGGCCTGCCAGGACGCGCGGGCGGGGGAATACGTGCTGCAGTGCGTCAACTGCGAGGGCGACGCCGGCGGCGACGCCGACGCCGACGCCGACGGTCTGGGGGCTGAGGACCGGCGCGGCGGCGTGCACCCCACCATCATGATCATCATGCTCTCCACCGGCGCCGTCTTCGTGGTGGCCATCGCGCTGGCCGTGCTGGCCTACGTGCGCGCGGCGCGGCGCACGACGCGCCTGCGCGCGCGGCTGTCGGGCTTGGCGGCCGAGCCGGGGGAGGCCGCGCCCAAACCCGTGCCCATGTACCAGCTGGAGCTGGGAAGGGAGGGGGGGGCAGTCGGCGTGCCCCCAGGTCACCAGGTGAGGGGGGGTGGGGGGAGTGTGCTGGGTCGGAGGGGAGGGAGGTAAAAGCTGGGAAGGGTTTGGTTGTGCAGGAGGAGGGCAGGTCTGCCTGCAGCTGACCCGCCCTGTTTGTTTTTGGTGAAAGCCGAGCGAGGGCCTGGCATCAAGAATTTCTCCGAGCCTCGCCCCGTCAAAACCTCAGGGGCCCACCGTGGTCGTGAGCAGCGAGGGCTCACTGCTCATGCTGGCCAAGCCCGAGGCCGTCGGGCCTGCCCAGCCGGTACAAGAGAGTGTCGGACCTGCCCCGCCGGCAAGGGCCGCGGCGCCGCCGCAGCCGCACCGATGAGCGTGTTGGGCATGGGCATCGCCAGTCACAGGCGACCCCAGGCGCACGCCCGCCTGGGGGCAAGCATTCCTGTAGCACCTGTGCCCTGCAGCCCAGATCTGGCACGGGGGACGGCCTGATTGGGCCCCCTTCGACAAATACTACTCCCTGCCCGTGTCAGAGACTTTCGGGGCAGGCTCGTCCAGCCCCAGACCCAGTCACCTTGCTCCCAGTCCGCCAGCGACCTTGTGTCAGACCCGCCGGCTCCCCTATGTATTCTCAGTACATGTACGACCCTTCCTTGTGTGACGTGTATCCATGCAGTCGTGTGGTGTCTCCCCCCGCCCCCTTTCGCCCCGCACTTATTTCCACCTTCCTGCTGCCCTTGTGCCACCCCTGACGCTCTCGAATGTCGAACCCTCCTCCTCCCCCTTGCTCCCCCAGTCACCTTTGAACGCTTTGTTGTTCTGGCATCACTCCATGTGGGGGGCAGAGCTCAGGGAGGGATGCGCCTTGAGAGATGTCCCAAGGATGCATGGCGCCCCCCGAGAGAATCCGAGCGCGCGAGCACGTGCGTGTTCCGGCGTGCTGGGGGGCCACCATACCCCCCAATGCTGCCGTGCTGCTGCGTCCTGATCTGTGCATGGCTCAGCCATGCATGCACACATGCTGTAGCGCCCTCGCCAGTCCGCCCTCCAGGCCAACCATCGGGCGGGCGTGAGAGGGGGATGGCGGGCCTACACGACCCCTGCTCCCACCCCGCTGCCACCCGCCTGGCCCTCAAACTGGTGGAGGAGCAGTTTGGCGAGACGTGTAGAGTGAGTTGTGAGATCCAAGTGTTGGCATGAATATGCGAGGGCGCTCCGCCTCATGAACATGGGGTCCCCTGGCTAGGCCTCCCCAGCCTGTACCTTGTCCAGAGTCCACTCCCCGAGTCCTTCGCCCCTGTGCACCTCCCACCTCCCCTCATTCCCCCTTCCCCCTCGGTTCCACGCCTTCATCAGACCGTGGCAAGGGCCCTGCTGTACCATGGCACACAGAGCCTGGGCGACCTGCGACGCTCCGCCGGCCTGCCGCTGCCCCACCTGAAGGCGGCGCTGCTAGTGCTCATGCAGCACAACTGCGTGGCCTCCTGGCTGCACGCCGAGCCCCCAAACCTGAGGGGCGAGTCGCGCGTGGAGCAGCTGTATGAGGCGCTACCCCGGGCCATGCTGCATGGCCTGCATGCCCCCCGCTACCTCATCCACGTCAAGGACAGCCTGGGCGCCACCGCGGAGGCAGTGGCGCTCAAGCTCCTGCAGCATGGGCGTCTCAGGTGCGGGAGGGGGGTAACGGGGGGTGTCTTGACTTGCTTCATCATGCGGTGATGGGGGACAAAGGTGCACTGTGGCGATGCGATCTGCAAGGCAGCGGCGGCAGAGTGCATGGCGTGGCGGCCATGTGCAGTGATTGCAGGAATCGAATCCAGGGGCGAAGCGCCTTGGGCTGCCAAGCCTGTGCATACCCCCACACCCGGCATGCTACTGTGTATGGCTGGGAGGGAACGCCCCACCCAGCCTCTCTGCCGTTGTGTACACCCCGTCCCACACTCATGCTTGGCAGGCTGGACCAAGTCGTGGCTGCCCTGCAAAGCGAGGATGCAGCTGCCGCGTCCCAGGGGCAAGGGGAGGAGGCCCAGACAACCCCGCAGCGGCCTGCCTTGGAGATTCAGGCGGCGCTTTTGCGCCTTGTGCGCAGCAGGCTGGTGGAGCGGGCGCCGGTGTGCCACCTGCCGCCACCCAGGCGCGAGGTGAGCGGGAAAGGGAGTGTGCTGTCGGAAGGATGCTGGTGTTTGCTCAACCACCTGGTCCTGACGAGGCGGGAGGCGCAGTGATCAGGATTATTTGCACAGCCTGGGTGCAAATCTCTCACTGCTGCCGCCTGCGACCTCCCAGGTACACCCAAATGCACGGAAGAAGAAGCCCGCCACCAAGCCCGGGAGCGAGGAGGAGGCCGAACAGCTGCGGGCGAGGGCCCAGGATCAAGCGCACGCCGCCTACCATGCTGGTGAGTGGGTGAGGTGGGGCGAGGCCTCGCTCTGACCCTCTGTGCTCGTTGGGCCTGCATCAGAGCCTACCGCTGCCGACCCTGCACTCCCCGGCTGTCCCTCTGCATCCTCGCACCCCTGAGACACACCCCTGGACCACACAGTGCGATTCAAGATCCCCACGGACCTGGTGGAGACGGCGGTGCCGGCTCGGGCCCCTGATGGTGCCTCCCTCGCCCACGAGCCGGCGAGGGGAGGTCTCGGCACGTCTGGCGCACAGGCCGATGGGTCTGTGGGTGGGAAGCGGACGGCAGGTGAGGTCCGACAGGGGTGCTCGAGGAGGTCTGGCTGTCCTGGTGCGCTGGAGGTTGTTCCCCAGTGGGGCATCACGATCCTGGGCTGTGCGTGGCGTCAGGCTGGGGGCGTCGCCATCTGCAGCCTCTTTGTTGCCACCCTGTGCACCTGTACAGCCTCAACCCCTCCTTGCCCTGCGACCCTTTCCAGATTCCATGCCTCCGGCCTGCCCGCCTCCTCCCAAACGGGGGCGCCGACGCGTCAAGGCGGACTCGGGCCAGAGTGCACCCAGCGCCACGCCAGCGGCGTCGCTCCCCGCATCCAGCGCCGCAGCCCCTCCAGCAGGCCACAGCACCCCCCAGCCACTGCCCGGGGTGGAGGAGGCCGCCAACCTGCCTGCGGCAAACATCCTCTGGCGTGTCAGCCTCGAGGAGTTCAACCTCCGGTGAGGGAGTGGCTGGTTTTGAGGCGGGGGGGTGGGGGGTGGGGTGGGGGGGGCAGAGGAAGGATATCAGGAGAGGAGGAGGGAGCACCGACTCAGATTGGCGAATCTGATTGCATCCGATGCACCTCCAGCCTACATGCTCCTTCCCCGCCAACTCCTGGGCGTCCTTCCGACACTCTGGCCGGCCTCTGCGTCCCCTCACCCGTCTGTCTCCCCCCCGCCCCGTCTTCCACCCTCACCCCGCCCCGTCTTCCACCCTCACCCCGCCCCGTCTTCCACCCTCACCCCGCCCCGTCTTCCACCCTCACCCCGCCCCGTCTTCCACCCTCACCCCGCCCCGTCTTCCGCCCTCCCAACCCTCCCCCAACCCCTCTCCACCATATTCCACGAGCGCAGGTTGCGCAACGAGGCCATCGCCGACCACATGGGCTCCAGGCACGGCCCCGCCGCGGGGGCCGTGGTGGCCGGCATGCTCGCCGCGCACGCCGCCCGGCTGCGGGAGGCCGGCGCCCCTGCCGCCGACGGCGAGCGCACCGTGCTCCTGAGCGAGGCCGAGGTCGCGCGCGCGGTGGCGGTCCACGAGCCCGACATGGCGGGCGCGGGGCCGGCCCCCGACGTCCCCGGCACGCTTTCCAGCCTGGCGGCAGAGTGGGCCTCCCCCGTGGTCGCGGCGGGGGACCCCCCCGCCGGCGCGCGGCAGTACAGCCTGGACATCGCCGGCGCGCTGGGCGCGCTGCGCCAGGGGCACCTGGAGGTCCTCCTGCACGACCGCTTTGGGCCGGAGGGCCTGCGCATCTGGCGCCTGCTCCGCGCCTGCCGCCAGCTGGAGCAGAAGCAGGTGGCGGACTTCTGCATGATGGACGCCAAGGACGCCAAAGTCAAGCTGCACGCCATGCTCAAGGCCGGGTGCGCGGAGGGGGGGCTGGTCTGTTCTGCGTCCTTGGGGGTGTGGGCGCGGGATGGTACCCTGGTCCTCTTGCCTGCCTGTGCCTCACTCGGCCCCCCACCTCCCGGCCCCTGCGTCGTGACGTGCTCCTGGGACTCTTCGGGGCGCTCCACATCCCTTTCCAGCCCTGCGCCAAACCCCTCCCCCTTCATCACTCCCCCACCCTCGAGCACCCACCTTCCCATTTCCCTCCTTTCCTCCCTTCCCAGGTACATCGCGCTGCAGGACGTGCCACGCACCGCGGACCGCGCGCCCTCTCGCACTTTCTACCTGTGGCGCGCCGACGTGCGCGCCGCCTGCGCGGCCTTCACGATCGAGCTGTTCCTGGCGGCGGGCAACCTGCACGCCCGCCTGGCACACGAGCTGAGTCAGCGTGCCGAGGTGCGTGAGCATGTGTTTGCATGCTTGCGTGCGGACCGGAAGGACTCTGCGTGTCGGTGAGGGGCTGCCACCTTGGGGTGGCGTGGCAGAGGGAGGGGCGGCTGCAGGCGCGACGGCAGAGAGGAGCCCTGCAGCGGTGCCCCCGGCAACCCGTCCCGGTGCCAGACCCAGAGCCGCACACAGTCCGCTCACCCGCCGCCCCTTCCTCCCTTCCCCCGCCCCCCACACAGCTGCTCCGCGTGCTGGACCTGGTGAACGCGGGGCTGGCGGGGCCGGGCGCGCTGGCGGAGCGCGCGTCCGACTTCTCCAGGATCAAGCGCGTGACGACCCTGCTGGAGGCCGGCCTGCTGGACGTGGGCGCCAGCCTGGCCCTCTTCCTCGGCGACTGAGGGATGATGTGCAGCCGTGCATCTGCTCACGCTTTGATGCCTTGAGCGGGTGAATGTGACACGTGGAAAGGGTGCCGGGGGGGGGAAGCGGGGGGCACAGGACAGCGCA
The DNA here is from genome assembly GCF_000733215.1 of Auxenochlorella protothecoides. NCBI lineage: Eukaryota > Viridiplantae > Chlorophyta > Trebouxiophyceae > Chlorellales > Chlorellaceae > Auxenochlorella > Auxenochlorella protothecoides. Next base: position 367,997 of record NW_011934204.1, read on the forward strand.
AAGGGGCTTGGAAGCGGGGGGCACACAGGGTGCTTGGGTGCAACACTGCCGCGGCAATGGAGGAGCATGGAGCGGTAGGGCAGGCCAGGCCGCGGGACCGGCCGGGCACTCCACATCCCCGTCAGCGCGCTCACCCCACGGGGGCAGTGGCGCGTGGGCCGGCGGCCCGGGCGCCCTCGCCCGGCGTCGGCACCTCCTGCGAGCGGGAGGTGACCGAGGAGGAGGAGCGCCGCGCCAGGGAGACCCGGGGGGAGGCCAGCTCCTGCGCTCCGTGCGGGGTGGCCCCCGGGGCGGAGGGCGTGCCGATGGCCGCCGCCAGCGCCGCGCCGCCCCTGAAGGAGCTCGTGCGGCTGGAGGAGCGCGACCGGTCCCGCCCGTCGGTCGTCAGGCGCGTGCTGTGCCGGGAGGGGCTCCGCCCGTAAACCCACCTGGAGCGGGAGGGGGGGGCGAGGGGCCGGGTTGGACGCTGGGGGCGGGCGGGCGTCTCCGAAACTGGGGGGGCAGAGACGGAGTCGCACTGTCTCCTGTAAAGATCTGCCTCGGGAGCAGGACATCTCGCCGGCCGCCCTGGATCTGCCGGCCTCCTGGCGCTGCCCCTCACACACTCTGAACACCCCTCGTCGCCTGCCTGTGGCGAACATTGGCAAGTCCCCCCCACCCCAAACGCACTCTATGGTGTGGTCCAAGCCTGGGCCGCCGGACTCCCGCGGCGAGATGCCTGCGCTCTCCAGCTTGGACTCCAGGTTGCAGTAGGCGATGGTGACAGCCTGCAGCTGGCGCTGCAACTTGTTCACCACATGCTCCTCCTCCCGTTCAAACTACACGAGTGACATGGGGGGGTGCATGGAGGTAGGTTTGTGGACGCCCAGGCAACCAATGGGTGTTACCAGCCCACCCTCCACCTCCTGGCCCTACTTCCCCGGGAACCGTGGGCCCCTCCCACCCATCGCACCTGGGCCTCCAGAGCCACCTTCTCTCTGTTCAGCTTGTCCACCGAGGCGGCCAGCTCGTTCACCTGCCGGCGCAGCTCCAGCTTCTCCGTCATCATGGTGTTCTTCTCCATCGCCAGCTGCTCCAGCTGGAGGAGAGCGCGATGGGGGGGGCAGAGGATGGGCACAGTGGCCAACCAGTGACGGGCAGGCATGCAGACGGCAGGCAGGCTGCACAACGACCGCACCGGACTCCCACATGCCCAGGGCACCCGGCGATTGAGCAACCATGCTTCACATACCTGCTTGGACAGGCGGTTGCTGATGTACTCCTGCTCGGCCTCGAGCGTGTTCTCCAGGTTTGCCTTGTCCCGCTGGAGCTTGAGCTTCTCGGCCTCCACCTCCCGGATCTTGCGCAGGAGGGTGTTGGCCACATAGTCTGTGCCGCGACACAACAGTGGGGAAGGAGGGGAGAGGGTCACTGTAAGGTATCAGGTGTCGGTGGTTGGGAAGGAAGGGGTGCCTGGTGCGGGAGTAGGGCAATGGCTTACCCCTCAAAAACAGGGAGGGGCCTCGACAAGAACAAGGGACGCCGGACACCACTCAGGGACGGCCATCCTGGCCCAGCTGCCCTCCTGATCACATGGCCTTCTCATCACGACGTGGTACTCCACGTCGGAAACCCCACACTTCTCTATGAAAGGACCCTCCAGCGCACCTTGATCGGACGCCAGCTTGGCCTCGAGCTTGGCCTTGTCTGCCGTGAGCGTGTCCAGCCGACGTTTCAGGCTGGCAACCAGCCCCTCCTCGGCTTCCACCTCGGGTGTCAAGGTGAGCTTGGCCTGGGCGAGGCAGTGTGGAGCGGGGCGATTTGAGGATGCAGCGTAGCCATACCACCTGATAATGGGTCAGCAGCACCGTTCATTGCCTGCCCATTATTTCAACAACCAGTCCCATGGACCTGCCCCTGCCCCTGCCCATCTACTCAGCCCCTCCCCCGCTCACCGTCTTGAGCTCGTCCAACCTCTGCATGAGCTTGTTGGTCAGCCTCTCCTCCTCAGCCTCCGCCTGCAGCTGGCGCGCGATAGCCAGCTGCTTCTCCTTCTTCAGCTCCTCCTGCAACGACGCGCAGCGTCGTCGCTCCGCCGCAAGCTGCACCGCGGGGTGGGACGACAAGGTAAGCAGGGGTGTGGCCCGTGCAACCCGATTCCGCCTCGGAGACGCATCGATGAATCAGTTGAGCCGCCCCAATTGTACCTCAAGCTCGAGCGCCTTCCTCTCCTCCGCCCAGGAAGATGGCTCGGTGCTGCCCGACATGGTGGCAAGGGGTGCACGGGTTGTGATCTCAGGTGACGGTGCCTTCTTCCCCGGTGAGACCCCGGGCCCACTCATGATCTTGTCATTATCAACCTGGTGCTCAATGCATGGGCGAGGCCGGAAGACGGCGTGGCTGGGGGTATAGGGATATAGGATGGGGGTATCGAGGGCGGAGTGAGGGCGTTTCGAAATCCGGCACGTGGGCCATCGTCGGCAATCGGTGCGCTGCGTTCCTCCGAAGCTAAAAATTATGCCAGCAAATTCAGTCGACAAAGCTGCTCGCCATTCTTCATGTTTCTACAGACGGATGATGTTGGCATTGCTTGTGTGCGCCCTCTGCCTCCTCACGGGCGCGTCTGGGGAGGCCCTGCCCAGCCCAGGGTTTGACCTCCTCCTCCTGGTCAGGTCGTACCCCCCCGGCTTCTGTTCGCATCAGCACTGCCACACCCCCGCCAGGTATCTGCCGCTGCTTCCTGGACGTGCAGGCCCCCACCTTGTCTGTCTCATTGGGCGAGAGCCCTAGATTCGAATCTTCCCCTGGCCCCAATCTCCCCTCGCGCAGCTCCTCGTTCACCATCCATGGCCTGTGGCCCGAGTACAAGACCGGGGGCTGGCCCCAGTTCTGCGGGGCACACACGACCCACCAGGCCGCCGGGCCGCCCACCCCCGCCCAAAACTGCCTGTGGCCCAGCCTGATCGGCCCCAGCCCCGGGTTCTGGGAGCACGAGTGGGCCAAGCACGGCACCTGCGCGGCTCCGCTGCTGGGCAACCGCACCGCCTTTGTGGCGACGGTGCTGGAGCTGCACGAAAAGTACAACCTGGACGTGAGCGGGGCGGGCAGAGGAGGGGTCGAGCTGCTCTCAGGAAGATTGTTCTTGTTGCTCGTGCCTCGGGACATCAGGGGGAGTTGTATCGTTTGAGGCAGCTGGCACGGCCCTTTGGCAAGCCTAATCCACGGCGCAGTGCCAACTTCCCACCCACTTCCTGGACCCCAGCCTTCCACCAGCTCGCTGCCTGTCACATCTCAGCCTCCCATCACCCCTTCCCCCTCGCTCTCACACACTCCCCCCTCCCCCCCCAAAACCTCCGCCAGGTGGCGCTGGGGAACGCGGGGGTGCTGCCCTCCAGCAGTGGCGACTACGCCGCGGAGGACCTGCAGGAGGCGGTGCGGGCCGCCTACGGCGCCGCGCCGCTGCTCTCCTGCACCGCCGGCACGCTGGTGGAGGTGTGGATGTGCCTGGACCTGGAGCTACGTGTCATGGATTGCCCGCCCGCGGTGCGGCCGGGCCCAAAATGCGGCGCAGACGTGCGGCTGCCGCGCGGCGCCGAGGTGCCGCCCCGCTGCCGCCCTTTCTCCCCGCCCTGGGGAGCAGCGCTCCCCGGCGCACGCAAGGGAGGGGATGGCGCACGCGACGGCGGCGGCGGCGGCGGCGACGGCGATGACGGGGGTGAGCAGGGCGACCGGCCCTCCTGGCGCGTGGCCGCGGTCCTCCTCCTCGTCCTGGCCCTGGCCTACGTGGCCATGTACGGGGTGCAGCGCCTGATGGCGGAGCGGGTGGAGGCCGAGGAGCCCCTCCTCCTCGTCGGCCGCGGCTGGCAACAGGGGGGCCGGGCAGACCCCTGATGGGCATGGCAGATGGGGAGGGGGTGCCTAGCATTCCCCCACCGCTGCGAGTGCTGGCTCCCCCTGCAAGTGCAGTGGGCTGGCGCCGCAGGGCCCGGCTCGGGGTCCCGTTCCCCCTGCAGACTGCTGCTTGGGAGGAAGAAAGCATGGCCTCGCCAAGCACACACCATATTGTTGCACACGGCCACTCATTGCAGCACTGCGACCCTTCTTCCCTGTACATTATACGTGTGTATACATTCATGTCCGGGTTCAGTACTGCACACATCTTGTTTGCCAATTTTAAGCGAAGGGCCGAGCTATGCCCAGAGCCAGGACTCAAGAAGTTGAGCGTCATTGTTACATGAGGGTGATGGCAATGTTGCTGGGGGTGGGAGCCTGGTCCATCAAAGTGCCAGGGATATCCATGCGCCCATGAGGAGGAAGCCTCTGTGGTAAGGGATAGAGAGAATGGTGCTTCTGTGTGGCACACTCTTGGCTGATCTGTGGAACACATGCATCCCAGGGATACGCATGGCAACCCTTCACCGACGCACCCAATGGGCGCCAGCTTGCCAAAGCTCCTGTCCTCCGTCAGCGCCACGACATAGCAGCTGCACGGCTTGTGGCGTGATAGTTTCAGCTCGCATCTGCTTTGCAACCAAGTAAATAAGTCGAGTGACAACCTGCCACCCACTCATTACCTTCCAGAGAAGAGAAGGGTGCCTGCCAGAGAAAATCCCCCGACCAGGTTTGGCCTCCTGCGTGAACCATTTAGATGTCTCTGTCCATGGCGCCATTGCCAAGATATTTCCCACCCCACCGACTGCACGCGTGATCAAGCGCACCATCGACCCTTCCTACCGAGCTATGGGTGCAAGGGCCATCAAAATTCCGCCATGGATCATGTGATACTTGTTGGCCGTCTCGAATACCGTCCGATACGTGGGCGCCAGGTGGGCTAGGCCGTGCGAGCCATAAGCGCCAGCTGCAACCGCGGTCGCGCCGCCCACTGCGGCGACTTTGTGCCAGATGCTTGTCATTTGTGATCAATGCTGCCGCTGGCTCCCGATCAGGGTGCCCCGCATCGCGGGTGAGGATTGTCCATCTTGCAAACGTGGGTCTTCAATCGAGCGGGTCATTTGACCCTGAGGGTCTTGTTGGGGGCCACCAGTATCCCGAATCAGGTCATGCGGATGACATTCCGGTCCCATGCCCCGATAGAGGGTGATTCGACCGAAAATCGTGCCCACATTCATCCCGATCGATTCGATACCCTGCTTCAAGTACGATGCAGTCGTGCCAGTCGATCAGCGCGCGATCCTTTGCTGGCCGGACCGGCAAGCTCGCCTGTCCCGCAGGTGCAGCCCCGGGTGGCAGGGACGCCCGGCACCATGGGCGCCTGTCGCAGTGCAGCTGCCCAAGCAATGTGTTCACTCCGCCTTCTGCCCCCCCGCAGGACCTAAAGCCGGGAGGCATGTGAGGCTGGTCGTTCGGGCACAGGAGAAGCAGACTCCCGCCAAGGGGCAGCCCTCTGACAAGCCGGACACGAAGAGCGAGAAGGCGGAGAAGAAGCCCGAGATTGGGCCCAAGCGCGGCTCCCAGGTGTGCCCTGGGGAGGGTTGGGGTCCTGTGCTCCAAGCATCCACATCTGACTGTGCGTGTTCAGCTGGCTCTCAGCACCTGAGACAATGGGGAGCACATAGCTCACCACCCCGGGTCGCTCACCACCCCTCCATCTCCCCTCCCCCCCACTGGGCAGGTACGCATCAAGCGACCCGAGTCCTACTGGTTCAGGGAGGTCGGCAAGGTTGTGTCAGTGGACCAGAGCGGCATCCGCTACCCGGTGGTGGTCCGCTTCGAGCGCGTGAACTACGCGGGGGTGACGACCAACAACTACTCCCTGGACGAGGTGGAGGAGGTCAAGTAGAGCGCACGGGACGACGCCTCCTGTAGAAAACTGGAAGGGTGAGCCTGGCTCGGGGGAGGTGTGGGGTGAGGGGGCGGGTGGGGCGGCACTGCAATCCAACATCCTTGGGTCGCCGGTGTGGTGCATGTTGTTGCATGCAAGGTCCTGGGCTGGTTCCCGGAGTCCAGCAGTCCTTGGAATGACTTGAGGCTGCCAGTCCCAATATCCCGGGTGCCTGGCTGGATGGTGTCGTTCTACCGCACGCCCAAGAGGATGGTGATCCCAGGTCCAGCATCTGTTCGCCCACTTGACCCTCCTCTCCCCTTTCCCATATGGCGACAGCTGCGGAATACTCTGGTACGAGAAGAATGCTCAACATTGCTGCGGTTCTCTTGCCTCGCCTGCTTAGAGTTTGAACCTTGGGCGGTTTGGGTGAGCCACGTCTCCTGTAAATCAAGTACAGATACTACTGCTGTCAGGCAGAAGGGGACAGGGGTGGGGGGTGAGGGGGAAAGGGATAGGGGGGGCACTGTTGGAGCAGAGTCTCACTGGTGCAAAAGGAGCAGGTATCAGGGAACCTGGTGGGCAGCGCCAGGCCCCCAGCCGGTGCCTGTCTGACACTGTTGCGTCAGTCCCAGTCTCAAACGGACAGGACCTGCCCTGTCTTGGCTGCCAGGCTTGCATCCTCCACCTCCCACCAAAGGGGCGGGGAGGTGGGCAGCCGGGCTGTCAGGACCTCGCAACCCTGAGGCGTGATGAGCAGCTGGTGCTCGAACTGGGCGGAGCGCAGGCCGTCCTCCGTGGCAGCGGTCCTGGGGAGGCAGGGGGGGGGGTTGTGTGTGTTCGGGTGGGGGGGAGGGGAAGCGGAGACTCGTGCGGCGCCGTCTCAAACATAATCTTGGCCCACTGCTGCGGCCACACGCTCGCATCCGAGGAACCCCAGGCGCACTGCAGCAAGGCACCGCGGCCCCTGGATGTCAGAGACCCCATCCCCTTTTCTGTCAGACAGTTCCTCAGCACTATTGCCAACAGTACTGTATCCCAAACGACACCATAAGACACCCGCCCCCCAAAAACAAAACCATAAACACCAACACAATGAGTACACCCCAGGCCATCGCCCACCAGCCATCGGGCCAGGTCTTGTCGCGGTGCGAGCCCACGCAGATCATGGGCTCGATGGTGAACACCTCGCCCTCCTTCATCACACCCCGCGCCTTGTTGTGCGCGTAGTGGTGCACATTGGGCGCGCAGTGGAAGAGGTCGCCGATGCCGTGCCCGCAGTAGGCCTTGACCACGCTGAGGCCGGCGGCGCTGGCATGGCGGGTGATAATGTCGCCCACGTCGCGGTACCGCATGCCGGGCCGGCACGCCGCGATGGCCAGCTCCAGGCACTGCGGAGACATGGGGTGGGGGTTGGGGTTGGGTGGAGGGGGCTGAGTTTGTTGGGGAGGGCATGAATGAAGAGGGTAGGACGTCCTGGGGCGAACAGCCGACCCAGTTCTGACCACAAGACAGAAAACCACGAACAAAACCAGGGCTCCAAAATCAACCCACCTCGTGCGTGGTCTTGAGGAGCTTCTTAGACACGTCATCTACCTCCCCCACCACAAAAGTCTCGTTCAGATCCCCGTGCCAGCCGTTGAGGTAGACCGAGACATCCACATTCACAATGTCGCCATTCTCCAGCGGCCGCCGGTCGGGGATGCCGTGGCAGATGATCTGCGGCAGCAGGATGTGTGGGATGTGTGGACTGGGTGCGTGCCCGAGGGCATGTCGGACAGCCATGCTTGCTGTGACAGCTGTGGGGCATATGCACATCTGAGCTCTGCAGGGTGCACGTCCTTGCAGTAATGACCGGCCCCCTTACCTCGTTGACGGAGGTGCAGACGGATTTCGGGAAGTTGAAATAGTTGTAGGGGCTGGGGTACGCACCCGCCGCGATGGTGGCCTCGTGGACCTGGAGGAAAGGGGGACATCTGGCATCAGGGTGTTGAGGCACGCGAGTTTTGGTCATCCCCTGCCCGGTGCACACTGCAGGTGCTTCGGGGTCATCACTCACAGGGCGCCCTTGAGGCAATGGCGCCAGAGCGTGAGCCCAGCCACCCCGCCGCGCGTTTGGCATGTGCCTCCTGGAAGCGCTGTTGTCAAACGGCCAGCTACAAGGGAAGCCTTTCCTGCCGCCGCCCATGCCCACGCTGCCTTCCCTCCTCCCTCCGCCCCATACGCACCACGCGATCGATCTCGTCCGTGGTGACGCCTGGGGCGACGGCGGCGTGTGCCAGGTCCAGCACCTTCCTCCCCAAGGTGCACGCTGCGCGGATGCCCTCGGCCGCCTTGCCGAAGCGTGGGATGGCTGTGGGGCACCGAGGCGAGGCCTTGGTGGAAATGCTTGGGTAGAAATGCGTGCTCTCATTGCGGCAAGGGAGCCTGAATCAGCAACTGTGATTCTCCACACGGCACTGCATCATGCATGTTTGGGTTCTCAAGAAAGCACCCCCTGCTGGTAAGCTGCAGGGCATCCCTTGACATTCGAATCGTAGATGGAACACCTCAACACACCACCCCTGCCTTCCAGCCCCCACTCCTATCCCATAAGACCAGCCACAAAACCTCCTCTCACGAGTGTGCTGCTGACGGCTGGACACCTCCACATCTGCTCGACCGGTGGAGTACCACTCCGGCTTGGGAATGGAGTCCGGGATCTGCGTGGCATTGGCTGGGTCGGTTTGCGGAGCTCGTTCGAAATGGAAGGTGGGTATCAGCAACATGAGCCCCAGAACATGTGAATCCAGCCCACACCTCACCGAACGCATCGGGCTTATCCGCCAGGGCCGCAGGGGACCGGTCCAGTTGAAGTCTGGCATGGTCAGGGAGCGCCCGGCCCCTCGGCGGGTTGCATAATGCCAGCCATCTGGGCCTGGGCGGTGCAGCCGCTTGTGGTCCACCCATGACGCCTGTGTGCGATGCAAGTGGTGGAGGTCGAGATCATGGAAACTGATGTTGTGGTCCAGAGGCTGAGCTACCGCCTTATTGGCAAGCTTGGTGAGGAGAGACACCCCTCCCCTAGCATGCACCGTACCGCGAAGCACTGCTGGGAGCAGAAGGCAGCATGGTCCCTCTCTAGATCCAGCTCCAGGCACTTTGGACATTGTAGCTTGGCGGGCTTCTGGCACTTAAAACATTTCAGCTCCGTCAGGGGCTCCGTCGTGGCCGTCATTGGGTCCCAAGACAAGCGTCACCTCCCGGAGCGGGCGCGGTGGGTGCAGGCAATCCCAGCCGCCGCTGCGTTACCTTTATGCAGACTCCTGATACCCGCCTTGGCATCTGAGCTTGGCCCGCAGCCTCCACTGACTGTCGCAAATGGGCGCGCTATCGCCACCCCCTCCATGCTGGTCCCTGTGGGCGCGCTGTAAAATACCTTACGTAATGAATGCCCTCCTTCGTCGGAGTGCCTCTGCGCCCGTCGATGCGCATGGGTGCTGGCACATTCGATCAGCAGCCACTCCCTGCGCACAAACTGGCACCAGCCGCAAAACCACTCAAATCATATATTGATCAGGCGTCTGACAGCATCGGATCATTCTCTCGACGTGCACGGCACATTGCCCTTGGCCCTCCCCTGCCCTCCCCCACTTAACAACCCGGGAGCCCGCGACCGCAATGCCGGTCCTCGCCATACACCTCGGGGCCCCCCGCCTCCTCCCCGATTCCTGCTCCCGTTTGGGTTCCAGGAAGTCCATCCGGGCCCCTGCCCGGTCGGGCCTGAGGATCCGGGCCGTGCTCGACCTGCCCAAGCCCACCATCACCAACGGCACCAGCCCCGACAAGGAGGTGGAGGCCCTACGCGCCGACGTCCTGCACGAGCTGCGCTACCGGGTGGCCCCACAGAGCATCAACGAGGCCAAGCTGTACGAGTCGGTGGCCTGGAGCGTGCACAACCGGCTGGTAGAGGGGCTGGATGCCACAAACGACCACTGGCGCGAACAGGATGTGAAGCAGGTGTACTACCTTTCCGCCGAATTCCTCATGGGCCGCACCCTGACCTCCGCCGTGCACAACCTGGGCCTGGGCGGCGCCTACGGCGCGATCCTGAAGGACTACGGCGCGGCGCTGGAGACGGTGGCGTCCGAGGAGCGCGATGCGGCGCTGGGCAACGGCGGGCTGGGCCGCCTGGCGGCCTGCTTCCTGGACTCCATGGCCACCCTGGACCTGCCCGGGTGGGGGTACGGCATCCGCTACCGCTACGGCATGTTCAAGCAGGTCATCCGGGAGGGGTATCAGATCGAGGTCCCCGACTACTGGTTAGACGAGGGCAACCCATGGGAGGTGCGCCGCCCCGACACCACCTACCGCGTCGGCTTTGCCGGCACCTCCGACGGCGCGTCCTGGACGCCCGGCGACGAGGTCATCGCCGAGGCCTACGACGTGCCCATCCCCGGCTACAAGACCACGACGGTGGGGTCGCTGCGCCTGTGGAATGCCAAGCCCGTCGCCGAGTTCGACCTGGACGCTTTCAACGTCGGCGACTATGACGGCGCCACGGGGGCCAAGCGCCGCGCCGACGACATCACCGCCGTGTTGTACCCCAACGACGCCACCGAGTACGGCAAGGAGCTGCGCCTGCGCCAGCAGTTCTTCTTCGTCTCCGCCTCGCTGCAGGACACCCTGGCCCGCTACCTGGCCACCCACTCTGACCTGGCGGGGCTGCCGGACAAGGCCGTGTTCCAGATGAACGACACCCACCCCACCATCGCCGTGGCGGAGCTCCAGCGCCTGCTCACCGACGTGCACGGCCTGGCCTGGGACGAGGCCTGGGCCATCACCACCAAGTCCCTGGCCTACACCAACCACACGTGAGG
>NW_011934204.1:379733-381577 GCF_000733215.1 Auxenochlorella protothecoides
GTTATGTTGGGTGGCTGGTGATCCGGGTGGGCGGGGTGCTTCCATGTGGAGGTGGAGGGGTCCCTCTGCGCTGACTGGCTAGGGCACAGCCGTAGACTCACTCCCACTCCACCTCTCCACCAACCCTCTCATTGTCAAACCACAGCGTGATGCCCGAGGCCCTGGAGAAGTGGCCCGTGGCGGTTCTGCAGAAGCTGCTGCCGCGGCACATGGAGATCATCCAGCGCATCAACGACGAGTGGCTGGCCTCCATCCGCGAGCACGTCGAGGCCAAGGTGGCCAAGGCCCCGGCCAGGCCGGCCCCCGCCGAGGAGGAGGCGGACGAGGCGGACGACGAGAGTGACACCACCGCCAGCGGCAAGAAGCCCGCCAAGAAGGCCCCCCTGGACCCGGTGGAGGAGGCGCTGAAGGAGTACAGCATCGTGCAGGAGAACCCCTGGAAGGCGGGGGAGATGCTGGTGAACATGGCCTACCTGGCGGTGGTGGGGTCCAAGGCCGTCAACGGCGTGGCGGCCATCCACTCAGAGATCATTAAGACCGACCTCTTCCCCCAGTTCGTGGAGGTGTTCCCCTCCAAGTTCCAGAACAAGACCAACGGCGTGACACTGCGCCGCTGGCTGGCATACTGCAACCCCGCGCTGTCGGCGCTGATCACCGAGGCGCTGGGCTCCGACGCCTGGGTCAAGGATGCTGGCCAGCTGGCGGGGCTGGAACCGCGCGCGGAGGATCCGGCCTTCCGCGCGCGCTGGCGCGAGGTGAAGACCACCGCCAAGGCCGCGCTGGCGGCGCGCATTGCCGAGACCACGGGGTACGAGGTGACCACCGACGCCATGTTCGACATCCAGGTCAAACGCATCCACGAGTACAAGCGCCAGCTGCTCAACGCCATCTCCCTCATCGTGCGGTACCAGGAGATCAAGGCCATGTCCCCGGAGGAGCGCAAGAAGGTGCACGGGGGGTCCGGGAGGGAGGGGGCGCGTCGGTGTGGCAGGGAAGATTTGATCGGTGACGTGCACGGCTGTGGCGCCCTGGAATGCCGTCGTGATGATGATCATGGTGTCGAGTGGGCCCCCGGGGGTCCATGGTCTGTGCTGAGGCCTGTGGCCGCAGGTTTGCCATGCACATGACCAGGTGTGTTGCCCTGCCCATTGCACATGCTGGCGATGGGACACCCCCCGCAGCACGAGGCTGTGATGGCGCCAGGAGACACACGGGATATCGCACAAAGATCTGCACCCATCTGTTCAATCCCGGTCAACAAACGCACACCCATCCAATGTGAAGGCAGCCCCTCTCCTTCCCCTCCCTCAGCCCCCTAACCCCTCCCCCCCCCCTTAACCCAGGTCGTCCCGCGCGTGTCTGTGTTCGGCGGCAAGGCCGCGTCCGCCTACTACATGGCCAAGAAGATCGTGAAGCTGGTGGGCGCCATTGGCGCAAAGGTGAATACCGACCCTGAGATCGGCGACCTGCTCAAGGTCATCTTCCTGCCCAACTACAACGTGAGCGAGGCGGAGGTCATCATCCCCGCCGCCGAGTTGAGCCAGCACATCTCCACCGGCGGGACTGAGGCGTCGGGCACCTCCAACATGAAGTTCGCGCTGAATGGCTGCCTCATCATCGGCACCATGGACGGCGCCAACATCGAGATCGGGGAAAACACGGGGCTGGAGAACCTGTTCATCTTCGGCGAGGCGGCGGAGGATGTGCCTCGCCTGCGCGCCGAGCGCAAGGACTTCACCGACTATGACCCGCGCTACACCAAGGCGCTGAAAGCAGTCAAGGACGGCGAGTTTGGCGACGCCGACTACTTTGAGGACCTGGTCGACTCCATCACTGACATGACC
>NW_011934204.1:382897-401089 GCF_000733215.1 Auxenochlorella protothecoides
GGGTAGGATGGTGGGGTATATATTCATGTTGGATAGCCTTGACACAGGCAGTCGCCAGCCCGCTGTCAACCCCCCGCGGCCTGGCCTAGATCTCCAGAATGCTGTCACCAGAGGACCGTTCTGTCCCAAAGCTTGTGTGTTGCCCTGTTTGAGCCCTCTGGTATCATGGTTTCCCACCAAAACCAACTGCCTTGGCCCCCACAAACTCCCACAACCCACAGGCAACGACTGGTTCCTGGTGGCCAACGACTTTGCCACCTACATGGATGCGCAGCGGCGCGTCGATGAGCTGTACGGGGATCAGGAGGAGTGGACCCGGCGCTCCATCCTCTACACCGCCCGCAACGGCTTCTTCTCCTCCGACCGCACCATCAACGAGTATGCAAAGGACATCTGGGGGGTGACACCCGCCCCGCCCCCCGCGCCCACGCCCACCGCCTGAGCCCGTGAGATGGAGGGCGGCGGCCGTTTTAGGGCGACGGGCCGTGCCGCGTCTCTCGGATGGCTCTTGCGTGGAGAGTACCGCGCAACGCTTGCTCTTGAAGTTTTTTTGTGGGACCTGGGGGCCATGGCCACTTCAATAGACACCCTCTCCCTGCTGCCAAGGCCCCCATTTGCTGAGCAGTTTTGTCGGCAGCCTCTCCCCAGGACACAAATCAGACTTTTTAAGGCGAGCAACCTCTGCCGGGGGCAGCTGCTCCCGACCAGCGATGAGTGCTGCTTGAAATTGTAAGGCCGCAGGACAACCCCACCGCTTGTAGTCCTCCATCCCTTCACCCCGCTGCAGCGCCGCATTGCATCACTGCATGCATTTGGTAGCGTCACGTGCTTGTAACCTCACACCGTGTTGGCAGGGCCAGGGCTGGAAGCGGGCAGATTGTGATTGGAAATGGTGTCGGCATCTGGAGGAGGACGCTGAGCTCAGTCACGGGCAGCCAGCCGTGGATTGATACTCGCCTGCCATTCCCCCTGGTCTCAGACAGGCCTGGCAACGATGTCCCTTCACAGCCTGCATGCCCAAGCACCACACAGCCTCAGGACCCCTTGAACCAGTCGAACACGCTCTTGGGCTTGTCACTCCCGGCCTTTCCAGATCCCTTGTCCGCATTCTTCTTGTCAGCCGGCTCGTCCGCCCTGGCCGACGTCCCGGACGACTTCCCCTCTGACGCCTTCCCTGACGCCGTGTCAGCCCCGCCCTTGGCTCCCGCCGCCGCTCCAGAGGGCTGCTGCGGCGCCGCCTGCCGCTCGCCGCGGCGGTAGTCCTCCAGACACTGCCGCTGAAAGGGGGTGAGGGTCCTCGGCACGCGCAGCCGAACCACCACATACTGGTCGCCGCGCTTTCCAGGCAGGCCGGCAGCGTCCTGTGGCACGCCATACCCGCGCATCCGCAGCTTGTCGTCCGCCTGCGTCCCCGGCCGCACCGTCACCTCCGCCCGCCCGTCGATGGTTGGCACCCTGCATGGGCGGCGGGAAGGGGGAGTGGGTGGTGGAGCATGTGTGCCTGGCCTCACATGGCCTCCGCACAGCAGCTGCCTTGCAGCCCAGCAGCAGCAGCCGGTGCCGCGACGGGCCACCGCGGTCCATGCTGAGGGCGGCCTGTGCGTCTTCAGCCACTGGCATGCAGATAAACATGTCCTCAAACCGCTCACACACCCCTCCTCCCCCCCTTCAACCCCATCCCCAACAATACCCCGTGTGCTCACTCGATAGTGGTCCCCAGCGTGGCGTCCACCATGTCCACCGGTGCCTCCACGTACAGGTCATAGCCGTCGCGGGTGAAAACGCGGGAGGGCGCCACCTCCAGGAAGACGAGCAGGTCGCCCGCCGCGCAGCCGGGGCCGCCCGGCGCGCCGCTGCCCGCCAGGCGCAGGTGCTGGCCCGTGTCCACGCCCGCCGGGATCCTGACCTCCACCTGGGAGGGGCCGCCTGCGCCCGTGCCGGACAGGTCCATCCGGTGGGTGATGCCCTTCATCGCGTCCGCAAAGCTGATGCGCAGGCGGGTCTGCAGGTCCGCGCCGCGCTGCGGGCGGCGAGTCCGCCCGCCCGCATTGCCAAAGCCGTGGCCAAAGTGGAAGGACTGCATGGGTGTGGGTGGGTGTGTTGTGGGTGGGGCAAATAGGGGGCAGACATGGGTGGGGGGGAGACATGGGTGGGGGAGGGACGAGGACGGCATAACACAGGATGTAGTTCAGCCTGCATCAGTACCAGGGGCACAGCCAGGGTGCCTCCCTTAGAGTTGTCGCTTCTGCTTTCAAACCCATAACCCCACAGACCGCAAAACGGTCTGACCACGCTCCGTCCTGCCCCCTTGCAACAGACCCAGCCCCACCTGGAAACCCTGGCCACCCCTGAAAAAGGCGCCAAAGAGGTCCTCGGGGTCCACCTCCACCCCACCCCCAAAGGGCCCGCCGAAGCCGCCCGGCCCGGGCCCTCCCCCGGACTCCATGTTGCGATACGCATCGTGGCCGTACTGGTCGTAGGCGGTGCGCTTTTGGGGGTCTCGCAGCGTGTCGTACGCCTGCTGAGCCTCCTGGAACTTGGCCGCCGCGCCTGGTTCGTCCTTGTTGGTGTCAGGATGGAACTTCTTGGCCAGCTGGTAGTAGGCCTTCTTGATCTCCGAGTCCGAGGCGGTGCGCCCCACCCCCAGCACGGAGTAGTAGTCCTTGAGGAGCGGGGCGGAGGCCCTGAAACCGCGGCGTGGTGGCTGGGCGGCATGCGTCGTGGCCTTGGCCCCTCCCTGGACCCAGTCTGCAGCAAGGTAATGGTGGGCGGGTGCGTTGGTCACGAATGAGTCTCCTGCCCAGCTGCAGGGATGCGATGCTAGCATTGCATGGCGCCCAGTGCAGCCTTGTCACCACCTAGCACCCTACCCCACCTCTCAGGGACGCAGGCTGCCTGGGACCGGAGCTTCCCATTGATTCCTGCCTCTCGTCAGGCCTCGATCCCGAGTGGAAGGGATGCTTGAAGGCGCATGTGCCCGCGGGCATGGCGGGCGTGGCAGGAGCCGAGGGGGTGCCACCCCCTGCCCCGGCCTGGCGCCAGAAGCAGGCGAGCTGCTGCAGAGTGAGAGTTCGTCGCGACATATCCAGATGTATCAGGATCAAAACGCGAAGGGCACGTGGGTCAAGGCGACTGCGGCCATCACAGTGTCGGGCGCGGAGCGGGGTGAGAGTGCTGGTCGAGCGTGCAGCAATGCGTTGGGTGCCGAGCGAGCTTATTGATCGGCTGATGAACAATCAATGGTATGCACTCGTTTCGACGATATCCCACATGCGCATCCATACCCTGTCCCCTGCACACACTCCTTCCAGAGACGCATGTGATGGCGCGCTCGTGCGTGGGAGGGCATGCAGTCACCGACGACCGCCCAGCTGCTCTCCCGTCCCCCGGACCCCACCCTCTACCAGCGTCCAAGCTCTCCAATGGCCTCTCCAGTACTGCTGGGTGCATTTCCCACCTCCTACACACGCACGGCACCGCAGGCATGCCGCGCTCCGCGGCCTGTCAAGGGGCCCCAGTCACGTTGGACCCCAGCATCCCTCCCCTCCACCCCCACCCCTCAGGCCTGCGCCTGGCCCGGTCCCTCGCCGAACAGGGAGGTCAGGGAGCGCGCCTCCCGCTCCTCCCCGATCACGCGCAGAACGTCGTCCAGCTGGCGCTGACCGTGCACCTGGTTGTCGCGCGTGCGCACGTTGACGGTGCGCTGCTCGCGCTCCGCGGCGCCCACCACCAGGATGTAGTTGAACTGGGCCACCTGCGCCTCGCGCACCTTCTTCTGCATCTTGCGGTCGGCCAGGTCCACCTCCACGTGGAAGCCCGCGCCACGCACAGCGTCCCGCACCTCCAGCGCATAGTCGTACGACGAGTCTGAGGGGTTGCAGGAGTGGGTGGTGCTGCTGTTTGTTGTGGGTCGTTGTTCTGGGGTGAATCGGTTATCGTGGGAGGGAAGTGAGTGGTGTGTGCAGGGCGGCGCGTGCCCCCCGGGGGGGGGGGGTTTGCGCCCCTCCCCCCCCGATCCCCGTCCAGAAAACGACCGACGACAACCCACCAGAGATGGGCACGACCATGACCTGGCGGGGTGAGAGCCAGAGCGGCCACCGCCCCGCAAAGTTCTCGGTCAGGATGGCAAACATGCGCTCCACGGAGCCCAGCACGGCGCGGTGGATGATGACGGGGACCTGGAAGCCGCCGTCCTCGGCCACGTACTGCAGGCCGAAGCGGAGGGGCAGCTGGAAGTCGAGCTGCACGGTGGCGCACTGGAACTTGCGCCGCAGCGCGTCGTGTACGGTGATGTCGATCTTGGGGCCGTAGAAGGCGCCGTCGCCCTCGTTCAGCTCCCAGGCGTGGCCCGAGGCGTCCAGCGCGTTGCGCAGCGCGCCCTCTGCCGCGTCCCACTGCCCCGGCGTGCCCAGGAAGCCCTCGGGCCGGGTGCTGAGCACCAGGGAGAAGCTGAGGCCCAGCTGGCCGTAGACGTCGGCCAGGAAGGCCAGGGCGCGCTCGATCTCGGCCGCCACCTGGTCGGGGCGGCAGAAGATGTGCGCGTCATCCTGCTGGAAGCGGCGCACCCGCGTCAGGCCCTGCAGCGCGCCGGAGAACTCGTTGCGGTGCAGCACGCCGAAGTCGGCGAGGCGCAGGGGGAGCTCGCGGTAGGAGCGCGTGCGGTGGCCGAAGGCCAGGCAGTGGCCGGGGCAGTTCATGGGCTTCAGCCCGAATTCGCCCTTCTCAATGTCGAAGCAGAACATGTTCTCCTTGTAGTGCGCGGCGTGGCCCGAAGTCTTCCACAGGTCCATATTGTAGATGTTGGGGGTGACCACCTCCTCGAACCCGTACTTCCAGTACTTTTGGCGGATAAACTGAGAGAGTTGGTTTTGGGGGGCGGGCGGGGGGGAGAGGTTGTGAAGAGGGGTGTTGGTGGTTGGGCTACCTGTGTGTGTCTGTTCACGGGGCTTGGAAAATGTAGAATGATGCTCGGAGACGGTTGATCAGTACATGCAATACCTCAATGGCAAGGAGGAGTGCAGGGTGCCCGGCTTGTGTGAGGCTCCTGTCTACCTCCAAGGGGACCAACACGACAGAGGGGATCTCCTTCCTGACAGACCCCTGCCTCCCTCCCTCTTCCTGGAATAGCGGCCGCCCCCCCATATGCACACACCTCCACGAGGGCGTTGTAGATGCGGGTGCCGGCAGGGAGGAAGAAGCAGGACCCGGGGGACAGCTGGTGGAAGAAGAAGAGCTCCTGTTGCGCGCCCAGCAGACGGTGGTCGCGCTTCTTGGCCTCCTCTATCCGGTGCTGATACTCCTTGAGCTCTTTGTCCTCCGGGAAGGCGATGGCGTAGACGCGCTGCAGAGGCTCGCGCGTGACGTCGGCGCGCCAGAAGGCGCGCGAGGCGTTGGTCACCGCCACCGCCCGCAGCGCGCCGGTGTTGGGCACGTGCGGACCACGGCATAGGTCCACCATGGGCCCGCAGCGGTAGCAGGTGATGCTGGCGTCCTCGGGCAGGCCCTGGATCAGCTCCACCTTGAACTTGTTCTCCTGGAACATCTCCAGCGCCTCCGCGCGCGACACTGTGACGCGCTCAAACGCCTGCTTGGCCTTCACAATCTGCGTGAGTGAGTGAAGGGAGCCCAAAAAATGGTATGCGGAGGGGGGTGAAAAGATCTAGGGTGAGGGGCTGATCGGAGACCTCGTGCTGCGGCGGCAGAGCTCCTGTGGCATGCAGGCTGGCACATCTCTCCCCTCTACCCAATGTACACCAGTGATCCTCGTAACGATGGCCCCTGCCTGCTGCATGCGCTTCTGGATGGTGTCGCGGTCGGGCTCGCAGAGAGTGCGGTCCCCCAGGTAGCAGTCGTAGTAGAATCCCTCCTCCAGGGCGGGGCCGATGGTCAGCTCCGCACCAAACTCCAGCTCCAGGGACTGGCCCAGGATGTGGGCACTGGAGTGCCAGAAGGCCTGGTAGACGGGAGAGCAAGGGGGGAAAAGAGACATGAGCGCTGGGGCCGGCGCCACGGTGGGCGGGGCCCAGCCTCGTCAGGCAGCACCTGCACGGAGCCAGACCACGATCACAGGCACAAACAACCAGAACAACGCACATCCTTGCCCTTGGGGCTGTCGAATGTGTGGATGGCCAGGTTGCAGTCCTGCTCCAGGGGGCGGAAGAGGTCCCAGGGCTTGCCGTCGACCTCCGCCACCACCGCCTTCTTCGCCAGGCTCTTGGAGAGGGCCGCGGCGATGTCCAGGGGGGTGGTCACGTCCTTTACGCCATCACGCACGTGCCCATCGGGCAACGTGATCTGCACCGGGACAGCGGCTGCGCGGGCAGCCTCGACCGCTGCGACCTCCCGCTCTCGATATTTCTCAAATAGCTCCACGCGCTTATTGAAGTAAACCGCCTTCTCCTTGGCGATCTCTGCCCATGGCCTCTCGGATGCAGCAGAGCCATTGGACTTGGGGAGATTGTCCAGGCTCAGGTCTGCCAACTGGTCAGCCACGGCGGGCGTGGGCTTGCCTCCGCAACAATCGCCACCCATGTTTATTTCGGATTCAAAGGCTCGAATAGCTTGGTGATATGAGCTCCACGGTATACCAGCTTGGGATCACAAGGTGACAATTTGGCCCCGAACCGTGTTCGCACGTGCTTGCATGCAGTGTTAGCAGCAGTGCTGGGATTCCTGCGGGGGGCCTGTTATAATATATCAACACGAATCCCATGATTCTGGGGACGGAAACCTGTGGCTCCATGGGGGCATACCTGGTCCGCAGTCATATAAAAACAGCATCCATTGATCCAATGGGGCTGCAGGAGGCATGCAGGCGCACATGGCATCCTGCCAGCTATTTCTTGGAGACAGCCTGGTTGCGGGGGTTGAGCGGGCTGCGCTGCCAGTTCTCGAATATCATGCTCTTGTACTGCATGAGCCTCAGGCCCGGCTTGTCCTCCTTGAGCACAGCCAGCTGCTCCTCGTAGTAGGCCTCCCATGCAGCCTTGGCCCGCCTGGATCGAGGGAAGGCGTTGGGATGCGGCTTGGGCGCTTTGTGGCAGGCATCCCCAGCACGCCAGACCCGGAACTGGCGACGCAGGCCACTGTGCGCACACGAGACCCGCTTGCAAGCAGAGCTTGCGCGACGTCTCCTGCTGCATCTGTGGCAAAGCCTTCGCCAGGATGCATGCCCCTCACTCACCTCTCAGGGTGCATATCCTGTGCCTTCTCGGCAATCCCCAGTTGCTCCAGCGCCTGATCCAGGCCCCGTGCATTCACGCCGTTCCCCTCCTGGACGTTTGTGTTCTCCACCTCCACTGCTGCCGCGTACGCGTCCTCAGTCACCTATGAGTTGGTCGAGGAGGTTTGACCGAGAGCATCATGCCGCAGCGCTGCATCCTGCACAACAACTGCTCAAACAGCTGCTGCATCGAGCATAAGCCTCGGCATATGGCACGCCGCTGCGGCTGTGTCCAGTACCCCCATAAGAAGAGCCAGGTTGTTGCGTGACTGTGTCACACGCCTGAGCCCCGTCACCCCCAGCACGCACCGCTCGTTGGGCTGCCGCGGCGGCCTCGGCGGCGGCAGCGGCAGCTGCCGCCTGGTCTCGCTCCCTCTGCTGCGCTAGCTGGTGATGGGTCAGCTTGGGCTTTGGAGCAGCCTTGCGGGAGGGCCCCGCCAGAGCAGCCTCCTCCTCAGCAGCAAGCCGCTTGGCTTCTGCACGCCG
Organism: Auxenochlorella protothecoides; assembly: GCF_000733215.1. Lineage (NCBI taxonomy): Eukaryota > Viridiplantae > Chlorophyta > Trebouxiophyceae > Chlorellales > Chlorellaceae > Auxenochlorella > Auxenochlorella protothecoides. Next base: position 390,606 of record NW_011934204.1, read on the forward strand.
GGCAGCAGCTTCCTCTCGGCTCCGCTCCTGTCAGAGGACAGGAGCGGGGCCTGCCCTCATCTGCCTATGCACCGGCCACGACTTGGGGCTACACAAAGTGCGCCCAGAAGACGGCAGGCCGGCTGTGTGACCCTGCCACGCACCTGCTCCTCGCGCTTGGCGTCCTTTCTTCCCTTGGGGTTGGCATGCTGGCTCCAGTACGCCTCCTCCTTCTGCTTGGCCTCTGCCTCAGCTGCCTCCTTCTTGGAGCTGTTCTTGCGCTCCCTGGCCTCCTGCACCTTGTCGCTCGTGCCCCAGCTCTTTTTGGCCATGTGGGTCGTGCTGTGTGAGGAGTCAGGGAGGTATTGGTGGAGGGTGCGAGAGGACCCCGCCCCCCGGGACATCATGCCCTGCAATGAGTTCATACCACTCACTACAGTGCATGGCTTTCTGGCCAGTCCTGGCACGAAAGAAGCGCCATTGTATTGGATCTCCTCGTGACTGTGCTTACCGTGACGCGCAGCGCGTGTGCCCAGCGTCCACTGCTTCCCCAAACCGATCCAAAGTATGGAACTGTGCACTTCAATCGAATATTTACTTGCAGTAGGGATCCAATGACCGCCCAGGCTCAGTGCCATGCACGGCTGTGGACTGCTGAGTCTCCCCGGAACCTGAATCGCGCGCGCGCACGTGCTGATGGCCGGGGCCAAGGCGTGGCGCCCCTCCCTCTCCTTGTATCCTTGATGCAGTACATTCTGATGCCACCACTGCGTGCGCCCACTCACACGACGGCAGGTTCGGAGCTCCAAGTCGCAAGGCATGCACACACGCTCCCCTGCACCCCCTCAGGCACCCCTCAAGGCCTCAGGCCGTCTGCGTCGGCCACGACGTACATGGCATCGGCGGGCGCGCCACAGCCGTGGCGGTCGCGGGAGACCTTGACGTACCCCGCGTCGCCCCAGTGGTCGCTCCAGGAATTGCGGATGAGCCAGTAGTCGCCCTCTGCGCTCGTGCCGTACCCCACCAGCATCATGGAGTGGTCCAGCTGGTCCTTTTTGAAGAAGCAGTCGGGCTCGGCATACACCCCCGCGGAGTAGAAGGTGAAGGAGTCGTGGCTGGCGTCCAGCGACACCGCCAGCGGCCCGCGCGAGTACACCGCCTCCATCAGCGCGGCATCGTCATAGGCGGGGACGCGCGAGAAGCCCGCGAACCGCGCCACGGCCGCCGTGTCGTTGGCCTCGCAGTACCCCGACTGCCCCTTGTACTGGTACTCCAGCGAGGAGGGCAGGCCCCCCGCCCCCACCGCGTACGCCACGCCCGCCCAGGCGTCGCCGCCGTCGCAGGCCGCCGCGCTTTCCTCGTGCCCCGGCGCCGCGCCCCAGGCGCAGTCGATGACGGCCTGCTCCGAGAGGCTGACCCGCTCGCCCGTGGCCACAAACCAGGCGGCTTCCATGGCCCCCGCCGCGCCAAAGGCCCAGCAGGAACCGCAGGAGGCCTGGTCTTTGACCCAGGCCGCGTCCGCGCCGGACCCGCGCCAGTCCACGCCGGCGGGCAGCCGGGCCGGGTCGGTCAGCGCGCGGTGGGGGATCTCGTGCGGCCGCAGGCCGTGGTCGTCGGCGGGCCGCGTCGCGGGGCGGGCGCGCCCGTGCCGCGGCAGCATGGCCGCCAGGTACTCCTCCTGCGCCGTGTGGTGTGTCGGAAAGGTGGTCGGGGGGTGCGAGGGGGAGCCTGCGGCCCCCTCATGCGCAGGGGAGCCACACCGCCAGGTACATTTCGCTGCGTGCGCCACGGCGCGCAGCGTGGAGGCTCGGCCACGGTCAGCGGCCCCGCCGCGCACGGCACCCCGGGCTTGGCATGGGCCGCCGACCGAAACAGTCAGGCCTGCGTACCACCCCTCACAGTGCAGTGCCAGCGCATGACACTCTGGCTATCGCAAAACTCAGATGCAGAGGCAGCCATCCCTCACCGCCGTGACATCGGTGCAGCATCAGAGATTCGATTCCCTCCCCCCTGCACCCCCCTGCTCCCACCCTCACCCGGTGCCAGTCGCCGAAGCGGTTCATGGCCATGGTGTAGGAGGCGTTGCGCGCATTGTGCGCCGCGATGCGCGCCGCGTTGCGCTCGAAGGCCTCCGCCCGCGCGGCGTAGTCGGCCAGGCTGCTGTGCGCCCGCTCCCGGCCGTGTGGCGAGTCCAGGAAGGCGTCGTACTCCGCGTGGTGCCCGCGGTAAGCGACGCGCGGGAGCAGGCCCGCCATGCGCAGCGCACCGGAGCCGGAGCCCGGGCGGGCTCCGGCTCGTGGGCCGCGGCCGCCGCCATCCACCGGCGCCCGCCCCTCGCACAGCCGCGGCTGGTCGAACAGCTCCGCGCGCGGGCGGCCGGGGACGTAGCTCGCGTAGTCCAGCACCCAGCGGTCGAAGTGGGAACCGGAGAGCGCGTCGGTGCCCAGCATGTCCAGGCGGCGGGGTGCGCCGTCGGGGTGCGCGTAGAAGCGGTAGGCCAGGCTCTTGGCCTGGTGCCGTGCCAGGTAGTGCCAGGCGTGAACCGCGGCGCCGTCCTCCAGCACCTCGGCGCCCTGGTAGGCCCAGCCCGCCAGGTCGGGCAGCGCCTGCGCGTCGGCCAGCCCCGGCTCGGCCCAGACCAGACACTGCTGACGGTCGATGCGGGGCAGCAGCTCGTACTGCACAGACTGTGGTTGGAGGAAGCGGGGGCGTGCGAGGGGGGCTTCAGGAGATGGAGTGGGGCAGAGGGGAGAAGGGGTGGGCCCGTGCAACGGGCGGGCGGCGTCCTGGTCAGGAGCGTATGCAGCGGGGGGTGCCAGCGGCAGGGCAGAAGGGGGTGCCACGCCGGTCCCAGCGGCCGAGGCAAGGAGCCTCCTGTTGGCAGCGAGTGGCCCAGCCAGCACGAATCAGAACACCCAGGCCGGGGATGTGCTGGGCGGTGCGAGACCGATGCCGCCGCACCATCGACGCCCTCCCCCAATGGTGCGTCGCGCGGCCGTCCACAAAGGCCACGCCCCACCTCCATGCTGACGCCAAACCCTTACCTTGGTGGAGATGATGACGTTGGTGCCATTGTATGTCTCCATGCGGACCCGCTGGGCCTTGCCGTCGCGATGGAAGACGACGGGGTACCTGGCAGGAGTGGCTCAGGGAATCTGTGGGTGCCATGGCCAGCTGGCCCGGGGATCTTGTACATTGCCAAGCAGACCCCAGCCGAACTGCTCATCAGGCACCAAGCCATGCAGCAAGCAGGGAATGCCCGCCAATCGCAACGCCCATACCCCGTGCCCTGCCTGATGCCATGGGGCTGGATCTTGGCAGTGTAGGGCAGGGAAAAGGTGTACTCCACGGAGTACGAGTCCGGCCACACGGGGGCTTGGGGCTCGCCCCTGAGCACAGTCTGCGCGCTATCTGGAGTCCGGGCTGCCAGAGACAGCGCGGGGCCCAGGAGGAGCAAGATCGCTACAGCGGGGAATCCTTGCCGAGACCCCATCCCGGCTGGGCCGTCGAGACTCAGCTCCCCGATGGGCTGCACTAGGATTGGAGCTACGATGCTGCAATGTGCAGCCAAATACCGTTCGGGACAATGCTTCGACAGCAGAAGATAATTGAATGGCATGAACTTGACAACATGCTGACCTGGACCTGGACCCGAAACACCCTGAAATTGCACAGGGTTGATCGGCCGTGTCGCAAAACCCGTATGGAGTACGTGTCGGTCCGACCCAGATTTAAACTACACCTAAATGATATCTCGATGCTCGATTGGTCTCCGGAAGCCCCACTTTAGGGTCGGACCCCTCTTCGCCCCTTTGAGGGGTTTTGCCATGGCCCGTGGGCTTTGATACGCACCGCACGAGGAAGAGTGTTGGGTTGAACCAGCATAAGAACGGTATAGTATCGAATGCAAGTGTGATTGAGAGCAGTCTGCACATGTCAGTCGTGGCGGATCCCCCCGTTTGGGCCTTGGGTGGCCAATTGGGGTCTCCTCACACTCTTCGCCATCACCATGGCAAAAATCGCCCCTCACACACTGCCTGCCTCGCTGATGGTATAGTTGTTGAAAAAAGGAAGATACGCAGCAGTAACGAGGTTGCCTTGGCCTTTGTCCCTCCGCTAAACCAGACCATCAGCACATGCTGCATGTCCTCTCCACAGAAAGGATTGCGGCGTGCTCTGCCCTGAAAGTATTCGTTTCAGGGGGTGGGGTTGGCCAGCCAAGCGGGCATCACAGGCAGCACAGCTTCCGTCATGAATTTGTAGAGTGCATCGCGCTCCCCCCACCGTCCCTTCTTCGCGACCAGGGAGATTATGATGGGTGCCTAAGTCTGTGTGGTCTTGGCAATATCTCACTGGCAGTCCAGTGGCAAGACCAAGTTGCCGGGAATGCCCATCAGTGGTGTCGGTGTGCCGTTACTGTCCGCAAGGTGTGGATCAGGGGCTCTGTCCAGTCCCTGGGTGTCAGGCTCCAGGGAGTATGGACCCAGGTCAGCAGAGGTGCCATGTGGCGGGTCGGACACCGGCACTGGCCCGTCACCACCCTTTCTGCTGTTTCCGGCCTTGAATGTGGCGATGAACCCTGTGTCGGCGTGTAATCAGTCAATTTGTGTTGGCAGCTTGGTTTTGGATGAAAAGCGTCGGAGTGCCAGTGTGGCACAGGGACAAAGCATGCAGGACAGGTTAATAGAACAAAGGGGCCATGCACACACCTCGTAGCTTGCCTCTGCTTGCTACAGCCTCCTCACCCTCCTGCACAGCTGCCCACATGCGGTCAAGGCCTTCCTCGATGAAGCCCATCTTGGACCCCAGGGTAGCTTAGTGAAAGATGGTCGGCAAGGACGCATGTCAGACCAGGTCTTGATGCCATGTTGGCACCGCTTGTCCCTGCCGGAATCCCGGGATGGGCAGCCACCCACCGACTGGGTTTCCCCCAGTGAGGCCCTGACCCTTGGTGGGACTGGGACCGCCCTCGCCACAGGTGAGAGCTGGTGGGGGTGGGCAGCGGGGGGCGCAGTGGTACCTGCTTCAGGATCCCTGCAACCGACATGCAAGGGGGCTGCGTGGATATCTGGCCGGGCCTCTTCCCCCCTTCACCAGTACCTGTGCACGGCATCGTGCCCTCGCCGCCCAACCATGCCTGCTCGACCCGCTTCCCATGCAGCGATTGGGGACTGGGTCGTGATAGCCCTTCTTCAGACCGACTGCATCGGTCCACGCTGCAGTGGTTCTCGTGGTCACTTACAAGGAGATCATCGCAAACCATCTGGTGGACATTGCTGAACGTCATGGGGACAGAGCAGCCTGACAAGCTCACCAAGTCAGAGTCAGGGCAGCTGAGTTCCCGCCTGAATTCTGGATGGACACTACTTGGACATAGGACATCAAGGCTGCCATGTCGTGACCCACTGTATCAGTCCATGTGCTCGGGTTGCCATTGGGTGGATTGGAACCAGAGGACACCACGGTACCGGCCGCCGTGAAGTAAGCGTAGTTGAAGGTGTCCGGAGGTTGGCTGCTGAACGCAACCGAGGTTGAGAAGACACCACCGACATGAGCAACATGTCCACTGAGTGTTCCAAGTGATGGTGGAGGAGGGGGAAAGATGGCAGGAGGAGGGGGTGAAGGGTTGAGCAGAGACAGTGACGCCACCTCATTGAGGTTAGCACCCACGTAGATGGCTGCAGAGCCAAAGGAGTACTGCTCCATATTCGACACCGACGCAGAGGGCCTCACGATGGTAGTGACGGTGGCTGTTGGGCTGGAATCATCTTTGTAAACGAGTTGAGCGAGCACGGTTGAATACGTGGTGCATACAATCTTACTGGGAATGTATGCAGCAGTGACACCAAACGTGATATCGACATACCCATCTACAGGTTCACCATATTGAATTGTGGCGCTCGCACGTGGTGGTGGGGTTGGAGGAGAGGGGCTGGGTGGAGGTGGTATGGCCGAGAAGGATGTCTTTGGCCTCATCAGGAATAAAATCACAGGGTAGGAGAAGTTCAACGCAGATCAAGCGTGATTGGAGTCTACAGGGAACAAGACTCTAGGGGCGAATCAAGCCATGAGTGATCATGATGGGAACACCTGGGCCCCACATCCTCGCTGCATGTGTGTCCTACAGGGCTGAGAGAAGGGGATATGGAGTCAGCCGAACCTCTCCGGCAAATTGGAAGACTTTGTAGATCCCGAAGGACTCCTCTATTGTTCACGATCTGAACAAATCAGCAGCAAGATCTGGGGATCTGGTGTGCAAGCCTGGTTGCTGTGCTGGCCAGGGCGTGTTCATCTCTTGCAGCATCTGACTTCATGTCTGTCCCTGTACACAAGGTCGCCAGGGCCACGAGGACACAGGTAATATAAGATTGGAACCCAGAACTGAAGATACCTCCCCCCTTGTCAGTTCAGGTTGATCGAGACCTGCAGGAGTGCCACTCGCAGTGGCTTGCGTCTTGAGCTGTCCCCAGGCGGCTCCCAGTGCAGCTCCACATCAGCACATGCCCGCCACAACGAGAGGACCCTTCCAGGATCCTTCAGACATCCTTCTAAAAACCTCTGAATAGATACTGACCCTCCCAAAATTGCATGTCACAGGCTGGCATGGCACACTTGCAGGCACCACAGGGTGAGGACTGGCAAGGGCAGTGGCCCTCCCACCGGCCACCCACCAGGCCCCCCCCCACACCTCAGGCCATCGCCTGCGTGGGGGCTGGCTGCCCCAGCGCCCGCACCACCGGCACGCAGCGGTGGCAGAGGTGGGGGTGCTCCGCGTCGGCGCCCACCGCCTCGCTGTAGTTCCAGCAGCGCACGCAGCGCGCGCCCGCCGCGCGCCGCATGCGCACGCGCAGCTCGGCGCCCTCCTCCCCGGGGATCGCTACAGCCGCCGCGGTGCACACCGCGCCCTCGCCGGCCCCCGGCGCCGCGTCCAGCAGCGCCGCCTGGCTCACGATGCAGGCGTGCTGGATGGTGTCCTGCGCATCGCCCGCGGCCTGCAGCTCCGCCAGCCGTGCGCGCAGGCCTGCGTCGCTCACATGCACATCCACCGCCGCCTCCAGGCTGGACCCGATCAGGCCCGCGGAGCGCGCGCGCTCCTGCAGTGCGTTCACCTCGCCCCGGATGGCCAGCAGAGCGCGCATCAGCCCCAGGTCGGCGGCGGGGAGGTCGCGCCAGGCCGGGTCGGCCGCCGCTGCGCCGCCGCCGAACACCGACTCGGCGGGCGCGGGCCAGGGCAGAGCCGCCCACGCGTCCTCGGCCAGGTGGGGGGCCAGCGGCGCCACCAGCGCCAGCATGGCGCGCAGCGTGGCCGCCAGCACCGTCTGCGCGCCGCGGCGGTCGGGGGAGGCCGCGCCCAGGATGTACAGCCGGTCCTTGCTGGCGTCCAGGTAGAAGTTGGACAGGTCCGTCACGCAGAAGCGTTGAATAGCCTGGTAAACTCTGCAGTGGGTGGGTGGGGTGTTGCTTGTTTTGGGGGCCAAAGGGGGAGGGAGAGGTGGTGGCAATGACGGTGGGGAGAGGGGGGTGTTGATGGGGCAGGTGGCGGGAGGGGGCCAGAGGATTGCAGGCTCCCCTTCAGTACCTGCTGCTGAGATACGCGTGCATGGCAAACCGATCACGACGACCAGAGCGGCCCGCCCCTTTTGACGAAAGCAAACACCCCCTCACCCCCTCAGCACCTGAAGAACTGGTGCTCGTCATACGCTGCGTGACACTCGTCGATGAGCGCCGCCACGCGCCAGAGCATGTACCGGTCTGTGAGGCCGAGCTGGGCGTGCGGGACAGCGGCCTGCCCGGGATCAAACCCGGACAGGTTGCCCAGCATGAAGCGCAGCGTCAGCCGGATCTTACGGTACACCTCGCTGACCTGGCGATGGATTAATTAGACGGTGGGTATTGACAGACGGCAAGTTGGTTTATGGGGGCTGGCTGAACTCTACAGCGCCAGGAATGGAGGGCAGAAAGGAGGGCTGGCACGTGCCAGAGCAGTATCCTCAGCAGAGCCAAATCACACATCTCGCCCCTTCCTCCTCCCCCCCCAACCCCCCTTCCCCATCCCCCCCGCCTGCCTGCGCCATGATGCGGGGCCCGACGCTGGCGTCGGCGGTGTAGTCCACGGAGGCCACCCAGAGGCGCAGCACGTCGGCGCCGTAGGCCGGCTCCTTCTTGGCATCCTTTCCTCCCAGCATGACGGCGCGCGGGTCCAGCGTGTTGCCCACCGACTTGCTCTGCTTGAACCCCGCCTCATCCAGCAGGAAGCCGTGGGTGAGCACGCGGCGGTACGGCGCCGTCCCGCGCGCCGCCACCGCCGTCAGCAGGCTGCTCTGGAACCAGCCGCGGTGCTGGTCGGAGCCCTCCAGGTACAGGTCGGCTGGAAAGCGCGGCGAGGGGGGGGTGCCGTCCTTTGCAGACCCCCCCTCGGAAAGGACGCTGGCCCAGCTGGTGCCGGAGTCAAACCAGACGTCCATGGTGTCGGAGCCCTTGACCAGCTGGACAGCCTCTGCAGTGTTTGGGTGAGGGATGGGGGGTGGGGTGCTGATGACCAGAGGGTGGAGGAAGAGGGGGGAGCAGGGAGTGGGGTGCAGGCACCGGGGCGATGCAGCCTGGGGGCCAGGATCTTCCTAGGTTTCATTCCACTCTTCAGCAACCTTTCCGGGGGCGCATGGCCTGCCGAGTGGCGCAGCACGCGACTGCCAGCATCTCCCCTTGCCCACCCACCCATCACTCCACTCCGCCTTCAGCCCAGATCACCGCCTTCCTCCCCAGACACCCCCAAACATCAGCACGATCAAAGGTTGACCTGCGCGGTACTGCGGCGGCAGCAGGTCCTCGATGGGCAGCTCCCACCAGGCGTCGGCGCCGCGCTCCTCCACGATCCGCGTCACGTGGTCCAGGGTGGCCTCGTTCATCAGCGCCTCCCCCGACTCGCGGTAGAAAAATGCGGGGATGGGCACGCCCCACGCGCGCTGCCGGCTGATGCACCAGTCGCTGCGCCCGCCCACCATGGCCTCGATGCGGCGCCGTCCCGCGCCGGGGACGAAGCGCACGTCGTCCAGTGCGGCCAGCGCGGCGCCGCGCAGGCCAGAGACAGAGGCAAACCACTGGCGCGTGGTGCGGACGATGACGGGGCGCTTGCTGCGCCAGTCGTAGGGGTAGCGGTGTGCGTAGGGCTCGCGCGCCAGCAGGCGCCCGGCGGCCGCCACGGCCGCCGCCACCGCCTCGCCGCCCTCGCCCAGGACCTCCAGACCCTCCAGTCCGTGGCCGGCCTCGCGCGTGAACCGCCCCGCGTCGTCCACGGGGGAGACAGCCGCCACGCCCGCGGCTGCCGCCAGCGCAAAGTCCTCGTGCCCGTGGCCGGGCGCGAGGTGGACCAGGCCCGTGCCGGAGTCGGCGGTGACAAAGGAGCTGCCGTCCAGCACGGGGCGCGGGCCGTCGTCCCCGGTCAAGGGGCCCTCGTACCGGCTGCCCAGCAATGCGGTGCCGGGCAGCGTGCACAGCGTGGACCAGGTGGCACCCACGTCGCAGTCCTCGCCACCGCCCAGCCGAGCGAGCACAGCCTCGCGCAGCGCGGTGGCCACCACCAGGCGCCGGCGCGCCCCTGCGCGCTCCTCCACCACGCAGTACTCCATGCCCACGCTCACCGCCACCGCGCGGTTGGCGGGCAGCGTCCAGGGGGTGGTGGTCCACAGTGCCAGCGAGGCGCCCGCCAGCGCGCGCGTCTGGTCGGGCGACGCGCCGGGGCCCGCCTCCAACAATGGAGCGGAGACGTAGACGCTGGGCGAGACGTGGCCGTCGGGGTACTCCAGCTCGGCCTCGGCCAGGGCCGTGCCTGTCGACGGGCTCCAGTGCACCGGCTTCTGGCCCCTGTGGTTGAGAAAATGGGTAACGAGTGTGTCTGAGCATGCTGTGTGTGTTGATACCCTGGGAAGAAGGGCAAAAAGTACAAAGATGTGGGGTCCTGAGGGGGGTTAAGGTTTCAAACAGTTAGGGGGGGGGGGGGGGCGGGCGGCGGAGCATTGCCACCTCAGCAGCAGCAGGAGTGGATGCATGGATGCCGACAGGACAGGAGTCTAGCAAAAGGGCACAAACTGCATGGAACTCGATGCTCGCTCACGACACCTCCTCACAACCCAACTTCCATCCCCAACCCAGAACCGTCATGCGCTCTCAGCCCTGTCCCACACGCACTGCACCCCATGTCCCAACCGGGGAAAATCACGACCTCACACTCGCCTGTAGATGTGCCCGTCCAGCACCATCTTCCCAAACACACGCAGCTGTGCGGCCTCATACTTGGGATCCAGGGTCACGTAGGGGGTTGCCCAGTCACCCCAGACCCCGTATCTGCAGTTTGAGGAGGAGAGGGGGAGGGGGGGGGGGGGGGGGGTGAGGGGGGTGAGGGAGGGGAAGGAGAGGGGCTGCCTTCACATTGGATGGGTGTGCGTTTGTTGACCGGGATTGAACAGATGGGTGCAGATCTTTGTGCGATATCCCGTGTGTCTCCTGGG